>NC_092294.1:11202548-11267548 GCF_036320965.1 Panulirus ornatus | reverse complement strand
AGTAGTAGCCACAGGAACGAAGGAAATTGGGAAGACACCAGACTAGCTTTAACCTGGCGTAATAATAATCTTCTGACTAGCAAGTTATCCTTATCTAGTGGAATATGATCATGATGATACTGATGAAAATTTTCTCCGTAAGGTTGGAGCGGTGTCAGCCATGTTAACGACACCAGCTTCGTTTGATGATTATGACATCAATCTGGTGTTAGGGTAGGAAAGTTACATTATGATGAAGTAGATGAGTTGTGCAGTGAACATTTGACAACAAAGTATAGGATGAAGGTGAACCGTGTGGACCTCGAGGTCTTAAATTCTACTGTCAAGTGTGTCGCTAACCCGTGTGCTGGTGCCTCTCACCAGACCACAGCGCAACAGACGAGAAGCAAGACACACACACAGGCAGGACTGAGGGTCGTTACTTACAAGGTTTGGCTTCATCAGTCTAACTTCACAGTAGTTAGAGTCATTATCTGTACCTTTACTCCCTTTTTCTCGTAATGAGTAAAGTAACCCCCCCCCCCCTCTCTCTCTCTCTCTCTCTCTCTCTCTCTCTCTCTCTCTCTCTCTCTCTCTCTCTCTCTCTCTCTCTCTCTGCGCATTACAAAATGTATCAATCTATTCCACTTTTCCTCTCTAGCCTCGGTCATCTTAATCTGCCCAGGTGATGCGGGTCAGACAAGAGACCACCTCTTATCCCTTGCTCCCTTTTCCCTGGTGTTGGAGGTAGCACCTCGCCACCATAGGCAGTGGGCCGTGTTATCACAGTTAATCAGCTTTTCAGGGATGAGAAGTGTTCAGCCGAGGAGGGAAACCTTCCATCACCAGCAAGTCGTGGTAGGATAGTGCCAGACCTGCCGTGGACCCAACCTCCTCTTTGTACCAGCATACATGATCTTGGAAACGGAAACTCCATTAACTCCAGTGCCTCGGCGGAGTGGTCTCTTACACTGACGTCTTGAGGAAAACTCTCTTTTGTTACCCGTAAAACCCAATGGCGCAGGTCCTCCTATTGCCCGAAGACTAAAAGAAACATCGTCTCCTCATGCATGAACAACCGGAGGAGAACAGGTCTCATATTGCACGACAAACCCAAGATTCAAGGTCTTCTGATGCCCAGAGATCCTGATGATACGTGTGTCTTAATGTCCGAAGATAAGGTTGAAAATAATACATTAATGGAGGAATAATTGGACTTCATAAGTTTCGTATTGCACACAAAACTAATGGAAGTACATTAGCCAGTGTTGGTAGAATCAAAGGAAACAAAAGTGTTAAATCTCTCTCTCTCTCTCTCTCTCTCTCTCTCTCTCTCTCTCTCTCTCTCTCTCTCTCTCTCTCTCTCTCTCTCTCTCTCTCTCCTCCCCTCTCTTTCCTTGGCGCGTCGTGATCGTAAAGTGGGAACCATCGTATTCGAAGGCCCTGATGTGAATATTCACGGGCCGTTTATGACGGTTTTCTCTTGAAGCTCTTTCTTCCTGCCTGATCTTACATTCGAGTGGGTCTTTACATTGTGTCATACAACGGTGGCGATTATATCAGGGATGTGATGTGTCTCAAAACCCTTCTTTGATATTTCCTAATTGGGGAAAAATATCCTATTAACATTGTATATAAGATCGACAGCTATCTAAACTCCCAGTACTGGCAATAAAGATACTTTGAATCTGTGTATTTCCAAAGAGAAGTGTAAATGTTTCACCTTTTCTGATCCTTGGCAGATCTATCCACGGTAAATATTTGCAAATATCTGTAATATTTGTCTACTACCAGCAGTTCTGAAAGATTATTTGACCAGTTGTTCTTTGTTCAATATTCTTTTCTCCACTCTTTCGTTTTGGAGTCTCTCTCTCTCTCTCTCTCTCTCTCTCTCTCTCTCTCTCTCTCTCTCTCTCTCTCTCTCTCTCTCTCTCTCATAATCATCATTAAGACCATGCTGCCGCTAATAAATCTACCTTCCCCTTCCAGACTTTCCAACGAAACACGAGCTGTGAGGCTCCAAAAAAAATTTCGAGCCTAAATACCTACGTTCTCTTTCTCTCTCGCTTGCTGCTCAATTATGCAGGGGCCAAATGGTTGCTCTTCAGGGAACTGGCGTGTAATTAGTCAACAATTTGTACTCATTTCCTGCTGTATGTTGCGGTAGCTTAAAATGTGGAGAATGGCTATTGCTCTCAAACTATTAACGTCCCTTTCTTGATCCGAAATTATTTTGTTTTAGTCTTCCGAGGATTCGAAGCTTTATCTATAGCTTCGTGAGACAGTTCTTGAAGTTCATAGCAATATTACTTCAGATTTTCGATAGAGTTGGCACTTCTGATCATTTACTGTATCTTATATGCATTATAAAATCCAACCATTTCATTGTCTAAGTTTTACGACCATATTTTCAGGCGAGTGTGATCAGGAAAGAGGTTAAGGATGAAGACAATGCGATGGATTGGGAAATGGCTTTCATACCTGTCCGATTCTCTTACCTCCTTTCCTGTTCCCTTATGTTCCCCATTTTCCTCGGCTTCCTCACTCTCTCCCGTTCTCTCGCTCAGTGGTGAGCGCAACGCGTTAGCCCTGCCACCACGGTAAAATCTCGTCTTAGGTCCCCGTAGGTAGATGCCTCGTCCTCCCACACTCATCGCTCAACCCTACTCCATTACTCTCCTCCCTTCACCTTTCCCTCACTCCCCTCGTTCCCTCACTACCCTCGTTCCCTCACTACCCTCGTTCCCTCAATTCCCCGTTCCCTCACCCTCTTCCGTTCCTCTACTCTCTCCCGTTTCCTCTCTCCTCTACTCCCCCTTCCCTCACTCCCTTGCCTCCCTCAGTCACCCTACTCTGGCCCCCACGTGCTCCGTCCTAACGACCCTCCCGGGTGTCCCTGGTACTGGAATATTTACCCTGTCGTTCCTCTCCTCCTCACGTCTCCGTCGCTTTGTTTTTACTCACAGACAACGTAAACTCTCCAGCAGACGCCGTCACCGAGAGTCTGGCTCCTACTGTCATTAAGTACTTAAGCGGACGTATGTCTTTCATCACCGTCGCAGTTTGGTCATTACAAGTCTGTTTTATATCTCAACTTCACAGGCAGTTGCCAGGGGCGTTCCAATTTTTCTTTAAGTCTCAAACGAGTCTGAACTGGCTACACCTCTCATCTTACAATGACAAAAATCTATGTGTTGATGCTTCATTGTGCGCATCATCGTTGTCATTGCCGTAGTCATCCTACTCTAATCTTAGCAGTCTCTCTAACAATACATACTTTCCTCCCACTTTCCAATCACTTCTTTCTCTTCACATCCCTCATTCTTTCCTTCATGCCTTCCTCATCCTCCCACTTCCCTCACTTCTCCAATTCCCAATGTCTAACTACCCTCATAGTGCCTCATAAAGACTTTACAACGAGCCGCTCTACGGCTCCGTCCACCGCCCAGGGAACTAAAGGGAATTCACGACTGGCATTCAGCGTCTGTTGTCGGAGGCTGTTCAAATTATTGGCCTTGGTGCTCGCTCCAGGGGGTCGGCACACGGGCTGTTGCCACTGCCATTCATCGAGGTTGCCGTGGCTTCTGGTTGTTCTAATGGTCCTTGTAGTCGTCGTCATGGTTATGGAGGACTGTCGTTATTGGGTGAGGATGAGAGGAGATATGGTGGCTACGTATGGTGAAAGATGAAATACTTAAGCAATATGATGGACGACACAGTGATGAGGTTTAAACATGACACCTGGATGACCAGGGGAGGATACTACAAGGATAGATGCCTGCGTCTCCCATTGTGGCACGTCTATCATAAACTGGCGACTTTCCTGGCACCGTCCCTGTTCATACTGCCTCAGCCATAATGAATCTTGCTACCATCAACTCTTACCCTCGTGACCTGCCTCTCCAGGTCTCCTGCCAAATGCCCATAGAACGCTGCAGCACTTCATACCAAACTTCCTCAAAATTTGAACATAACGTCCGACAGATTAACTGAAAATCGACAGTATCATTCCTTTGAAAAAAGGAACAAATAAAAAGATTGAAGCAAAATAATATCAATCGAGAATCAAGAAGAAGAAAGCAATATATCGATCCAGGTGCCAAAGTAAGTGAGGTAAACAACACGTTGGTATCTGGGAACACCTCTTAAAGAAAGGAAAAATTATGTCATCTCGTTATCATATATGAATGTTTGGAATCAAGGATGAGAGAAGTGATATGGTCGGATACTCTTCCCTTTATCTGGGGATTTTGGAAGACCCGTACTTTCTCGTTACGAAAATTTCTTTGAAAAGAAATATTTTGACAGAATATTTCTCCCTAGCTCCTGCTGGTGTTTTCATGTGTTTATGTTCAAGTCTGCAGTTACGGTATGCGATACAACCGTGAAATGTTTAAGAGACACACACTTGGAGTAGCCCAAGCACGTCATGCACTCACGATGCTTTCAAGGGAGGATGTGCTCTTTTAAACCATGCAATTCACTTAGGTCATGCGATGCATTCAAGGCGCATTCACGTCATTTCAACGCACGAAAGCCAAACGATGCTCTAGGACGGGGGAGTAAGCCAGTGGCATATAGAAAACGAGATAAGATGATATGCGCTGCCTGGCAAACATAATTTTGATCTAAAAAGGCAATTTTGTCTCACTTTACAAAGTTCTCAGAGAGATATGTGTCTTTTCTCCAGAGAGACCATCTCTAAGTGACTTTAGTACAATATCTGTGTTAATTCTCTTGGTAAGAACTTAGTCAAATGTAATTATTTGTTAATACTATTCACTACAATAACTCGAGTCCGAGATAGTTGTAAACGTTCTCATCCTCTGTAGGATGACCCTTACATATGATAGCTTGATGTCTGAGCTAACTTCCTTTGTTTGAGATGAGCTATCATACCATCATATCCACTGAAGATGACGTCTTGTTCAAGTCATGTTTACAGGTCAACCGTCTTGTCCAGAGGCTAAAATCAATGATAACGATTGACTCACGACTGTAATGAGTAAATTCATTGCTCTAATAGTATGACATGAGTCAGGTGTGGCTTCAGCAGCTGAGAGAACCTGAGGGCTGCTCAAAGGTTAACTCCAGCATGTGTTTGTTGTCTTTGTGTACATCCCAACATACTATTACTACGTTGAAAATGATCAATGTAATCGTTATATGACCTTTCACTGAAGAATCTCATAGTAAAGGAAAGTCATCATAACCTATGAATAACTATATGCACAGCAGTAAACTCAAAAAACTCGGAGTTGGTGGATGGTGGTGGAGTAGAGTGTGAGCACCGCGTCGTGCAGCATCTGCCACGATAACTTGTGGATTTTGTACGACGCCGCACAACATACGTCATATCCTGTCGCCATTTAAAGAAGAGGTTTTGTTGTGAAAGTGCCCTTTAAATTTGCCCTGATTTCTGTTATAGTAATACACACATACTTCTAATACTATATCCTGCTTTTTATAAGTGACACAGTGTGATAAAGAAGCAAGTGACAAGGAAAATCATTAACATGACTAGGAAAACCATTGATTTTAACATGAATACCAAAACGACCGTCGTCCTCCTTAACAGGTTGTTCGTGAGTCTGATAACATTAAATCACTCTACTACTCTAACGAGGCACATGACCAGGTAATGAGGGTTTGTGTTAATATAACGTGACGTTAATACATCAGGTAAAGATACTGTTTATAACGATGGTGGCGAGAATGAACACCAGCAGTCTGTTGACATGCTTGTTTGTGTATTTTTGTTTTACATTACCATAGTCATCTAGTGTATCTTGGAGAAGACCGCAAAGTTCTTTGATATGAATGAGTTTTACGTTGTTTCTGTACGATTGCTGCAGCTCAGAAAAAAACAGAAAGTATGAAATATGAACGTTTGTGGAGAAACAGTGATTACCAGTGTTATCACGCTCTTTAAAGGGAGAAATCCTTCATTTCCGTTTGTATTGTGCAGACAAAACTAATGATTTTGGAAGTCATTGACAGTTTCAAGTGGTTAAGATTAAGGATCCATATTCCCGGTAGAAAATCGAACAGGTGGAACGCTGTAATGGTATAAGAGACCTAACCAACATAAAAACAAGGAAGATAAAGCCTGTCATTTACATCTGGACAGAAAGTTGGGATGATATCAAACGCTTCACACTGGTTGATGACTGGATGAAACTGTGAATTTTGTAGGACTAGAGGACTTAGCTTGCGAAGGCCTTGAAGTGGAAGGTTACAGAAAGTGTTTTTACAGTTTGATAAACGAGAAGCGAATTGCAGAAAGTATATCCTGGTAACCAAATTGTGACCCAGGTGACCCTTGGTTTGCAAAACTGAATGATGATAGAATAACATATACTCTTACAGGGCAGCTGAGCACCACGTCTGCAGACGAAGGTGATCTGGAAGAAGCCCAGCTTGCGAGGATAAAACTGCCTCAGGCAATGCTAAGCCATGATGGGCATATCAAAATGATTGATGGGCACCACTTACCCTGAAAACTTAAGGAAGATGAAGATGAGGGTCATTCGTCTTCAGTAATGGACATCTTATCAGCCTAAGATAAATACATTCCTTGTAGCTCCATCCGAACTTCCTAAAGCGATATGTGACTCGACAAACTCCACGTCAACTCTAAACCTGGAGTATTTGCTCCCTACCTCGTCTCCTCTCACGTCAGATTCTAGAGTGATCCTTGTCACGGCCGAACCGCTGGAAAATTCGTTTACCTGAGACTCTGCTGATACTGTTTGTTTTGTTCCGTGTGTAATGTAAGGAAGGTGTGAATTATGGAGTGAACTGTCGCACTGAAAGTTTTAAGGCAAACGATTATGAAATTACTATCTTTTGTGTCTAAATCATGAAAATTTAGGCCCTCATGACGCCTCAAGTTATGTCTTCATGCCTACAATGAAGCCACTAAGATGACAACTTCACCTTTAAAGGTTAGTTTGTTTTACCGCATTTATTTTTTACTAACTCAAGAGTGAAAATTTTTACTCTTCTATATGTGATTATTGTCTTTTTATACATCATCCCAACATACTATTACTACGTTGAAAATGATCGATGTAATCGTTATATGGCCTTTCACTGAAGAATCTCATAGTAAAGGAAATCATCATAACCTATGAATAACTATATGCACAGCAGTAAACTCAAAAAACTCGGAGTTGGTGGATGGTGGTGGAGTAGAGTGTGAGCACCGCGTCGTGCAGCATCTGCCACGATAACTTGTGGATTTTGTACGACGCCGCACAACATACGTCATATCCTGTCGCCATTTAAAGAAGAGGTTTTGTTGTGAAAGTGCCCTTTAAATTTGCCCTGATTTCTGGTATAGTAATACACACGTACTTGTAAAACTGTATCCTCGCTTTTTATAAGTGACACAGTGTGATAAAGAAGCAAGTGGCAAGGTAAACCATTAACATGACCAGGAAACCCATAGATTTTAACATGAATACCAAAACGACCGTCGTCCTCCTTAACAGGTTGTTCGGGAGTCTGATAACATTAAATCACTCTACTACTCTAACGAGGCACATGACCAGGTAATGAGGGTTTGTGTTAATATAACGTGACGTTAATACATCAGGTAAAGATACTGTTTATAACGATGGTGGCGAGAATGAACACCAGCAGTCTGTTGACATGCTTGTTTGTGTATTTTTGTTTTACATTACCATAGTCATCTAGTGTATCTTGGAGAAGACCGCAAAGTTCTTTGATATGAATGAGTTTTACGTTGTTTCTGTGCGATTGCTGCAGCTCAGAAAAAAACAGAAAGTATGAAATATGAACGTTTGTGGAGAAACAGTGATTACCAGTGTTATCACGCTCTTTAAAGGGAGAAATCCTTCATTTCCGTTTGTATTGTGCAGACAAAACTAATGATTTTGGAAGTCATTGACAGTTTCAAGCGGTTAAGATTAAGGATCCATATTCCCGGTAGAAAATCGAACTAGATGTGCCTTTTAGCCTATTGTGCAACTGTCGAGGAAAGTTACGGTTAAAACCCATGACTGCTGTGGGGAAATCTGTGGTGCTACTAAGATGTTAAGTTCTTGTTTCACCACCCGTGACCTCCAGTCTCACAATCTTAAACTGAGGAGGGGCACTTACCCTCCTTGTCATCAACTGACAACTTGGCTACGCCCTTACCTCGTAAGTTTGCAACGTACACCGTGAAGGGAAGGATGTTCTTCTACCCACTGTTTAAGGTTCCGTCTTTTTTCTTGAAATTGTTGCACCATCATTTTAAGATAAAAGTCAGAAAGTCAGGGACGTTCTGCTGCTGGACAATGCCCTTGCGCACCCTGCAGGAGAGTATCAAGCAACAAGGATGGTAATATACATATATATATATATATATATATATATATATATATATATATATATATATATATATATATATATATATATATATATGTCTCTCCCTTCAAACACTACCACTAGCCAGTGAACGAGGTGTGGGTGATCTTAACATGCAAGAGGCTGGTCAGGCGGAAATAAACGGGCGAATGTTAAGTGATGCTTGAAGATGAAACAGGTGGAACACTGTAATGGTACAAGAGGCCTAACCAACATAAAAACAAGGAAGATAAAGTCTATCATTTGCAACTGGCCAGAAAGTTGGGATGATATCAAACGCTTCACACTGGTTGATGACTGGATGAAACTGTGAATTTTGTAGGACTAGAGCACTTAGCTTGCGAAGGTCTTGAAGTGGAAGATTACAGAAAGTGTTTTTACAGTTTGATAAACGAGAAGCGAATTGCAGAAAGTATATCCTGGTGACCAAATTGTGACCCAGGTGACCCTTGGTTTGCAAACCGCTGGAAGATTCGTTTACCTGAGACTCTGCTGATACTGTTTGTTTTGATCAGTGTTTAGTGTAAGGAAGGTGTGGATTATGGACTGAACTGTCGCACTGAAAGTTTTAAGGCAAACATAGTATTGAAATTACTATCTTTTGTGTCTAAATCATGAAAATTTAGGCCCTCATGACGCCTCAAGTTATGTCTTCATGCAAACAATGAAGCCACCAAGATGACAACTTCACCTTTAAAGGTTAGTACATTTTACCGCATTTATTTTCTACTAACTCAAGAGTGAGAAATTTTACTCTTCTATATTTTCCTTTTTACTTATAATCTGTATGGTAGTCTGTCCGATAAGATCTACATTCATGACATGCAGCGTATATGATAACGAATATATATATATATATATATATATATATATATATATATATATATATATATATATATATATATATATATATAATATATGTATATATATTTTCATACTATTCGCCATTTCCCGCGTTAGCGAGGTAGCGTTAAGAACAGAGGACTGGGCCTTAGAGGGAATATCCTCACCTGGCCCCCTTCTCTGTTCCTTCTTTTTGGGAAAAAAAAAAAAAAAAACGAGAGGGGAGGATTTCCAGCCCCCGCTCCCTTCCCTTTTAGTCGCCTTCTACGACACGCAGGGAATACGTGGGAAGTATTCTTTCTCCCCTATCCCCAGGGATAATTAATATATATATATATATATATATATATATATATATATATATATATATATATATATATATATATATATATATATATATATATATATATATATAAAGTTATAGGCACAAGGGAATGGTAGGGCAGTAGGTGGTAGTATGGTATAAAGATTCCATGAAGGTTTATGAGGTATTTTGTTATAATATGGGGCATAAAGTGAAATAGGGGGACGCCATTACAGAAATATGAACATTTTACTCCTGCTAAAACTTATGCTGACGGAGGAGGGTAGGGGAGGGGGAAGGTCACCCTAGCACTGGGGAGTCTGTGGTGGGTGGTGACTTCAGTGGGTGGCTTACTCCCGTTGCCAGCGCTCAGGGCTCCGTGGTTGGCAGTGTTTCCTGTGGGTGGATCACACCCCTTCCCCTGCCGGCCCTCAAAGCTTGGCCATTATTCTCAGTGGATGACCATTTGCCCACTGGGAAAACTTCCTCTTCCTCCCCCCACCCCTCCTCCGTCTCGCCCTCAGTTTCATAAATTAACAAGTTGAAGATTTTCAGTTCCAGGGAAAAACCGTATCATTAACATTTAAATAGCTTTATGTGACATACATACAGAGCCAGCGGACTATTGTGATCTGCTAAGGACCATCATTCTTGTAGGTCACAAAGTGCCATTCATTCTTTCACTTTGGCAGTTGAACATCAGAGTACATGACCTCGCTATTCTACACCTACACAACGTCTCAATCTTGCTTTATAACCTATGTAATGACGCAATATTTTTATTCGTATGTATATATTCAATTGTGCTTTGAAATGCATCCCACTGTCCTTTTATTGTATATATTCATTTCAGATCCGATTGAGTGTGAGCGAGTGACAAATGAAAGCAATGCGATGTAGTGCACAATCAGTGTTATGTCCCGTTTTCCTCTTTTATCTTGTTTAATGATAATGAAGATAATGTCATGCCTCTGGAATGAGAGTTCATTGCATAGATTGAACTATCATACAGATGCATAAAATGTTAATTTGTTATGAGAGGCACACATGCCCTGAGCCTCCTGCCTTCATGATACCCTCGTTCATACCTTGCAATTAACAATCAGAACGGAGAAAATGCCGTCTCTGGAACTCAGAAACTGTATTATAGACTTTGTGGTTTAAACGTGATTTAAAACGCAGTTTTAAACGTGGATTACAAACTCGAAATATCAGGGACAAGAGAGAGAGAGAGAGAGAGAGAGAGAGAGAGAGAGAGAGAGAGAGAGAGAGAGAGAGAGAGAGAGAGAGAGAGAGAGAGAGAGAGAGAGAGACTATATATATTTGCCAAAATTTTTTGCCAAATAGCACGGTAGACAGACAGAGAGAGAGAGACAGACAGACGGACAAATTATAATGATATAAAGACACACAGTAAGACAGATATGTCAAAGTAGAAAATAATATTGAATCTCAGACCACATAAACTCTTTAGCTTGACACTACCATGGCCTCAAGCGTTCATAGCAATATTATGAAGTATTCATCTGCAGTGTTAGTGAATTGTAACTATGTTGTATACCGGCCATTTGTCAGGAATATATATTCTCGGTCGAATATGAGGAGTTCGCACCTATGACTCAAACTCAGATATTTTTTTTCTCTATCTCTGACGCTGTAAATGTTTGGCGCATTTTTCCTTTTGTGTTTGTATGTATTGTTCCCTTCCTTCATGACCTGGTCTCATCCCCCTATGACAGTCCTCCGCTTGTGTCCTCCTACAAACTTTCTTTCTTGGTCGGCGTCACTCTCACGTGACCTCAGAGACGAAGCCAAGACTGTTAATATATTTGTCCAGATCTTCTTGTATCCTGATCATCTCCTGAGGTAATACAGGCATGTGAGCTTCTGTGTAGTGTATGCCTCAGACTGCTCACACGTGTGTCCATCTGGGATTCAGTGAATCATATCTCTACTGATGTTTACGTTCTGTTTCTTTTTCATATTTTTCTTAGATGTGAATTACTCAAGTTTGTTGGTGTTACACAGAAACAGTGTTCTATCAGCTTAGAGACTCGAAGCTTAAGTGCACTTTCTCATCAAGCTGACATATGATAGGCGTACCATTACGGTGTAGTGATAATTGTCTCGTGTATAATGACCCAGGAACCAGCTGCTGGTGCAGGTCCAAAACGAAATGTCTGCAGCAAAGAAACCAGACTAGTCTTGGCGTCCGCCATCTTAAACCCAACTTCTCTCTGCTCCAACTCTTTCACTTCCAGCTTCTTCCTCAAGCCCGCAGTTCTCTCCAAGCGTTCCCAACTTTTCGCAAGAAGAATCAGCACAAGGAAGAAAAGTGCCAGATGGGGATTTAATGGCTAAAACGGCGTGTATAAGCGATTACTAACATGGATGAAGGTTATCTGTCGTAAGTGGATGATAACTTAGGCTATTGGAAGATATTTAACATGACATGAAGACACCTAACATAACTGTTAGATGTCAAACATGACCAAGTGATGACTAACATAATTGGAATGCAGATAACAACGTGAAGATAGCTGACGTGACCAGAAGATATCTACCATGATTGGAAAATAGCTAACATGAGTGAAAGATGACTGATGTGATAGGAAGATAGCTAACATTACTAGAAGCTTCCTAATAACCCTGGAAGATAACTAACAGACTAGAAGATAAATCCACCATGACTTGGAGGAAGGTAGATTGACTAGGAAACATATAAACAACAGGAGGATGGAACAATATGACTCGGGATTCCAATCCACACGAGACATCTAGCCCACAAGAGACCTCTAGACCACACGAACTCCCAAAACCACACGCGACCTGCTCACCACACGAGACTACCAGACCACGCGAGACTTCCACAAGATGATCCGTCCCTCATGGTAAATCTGCGTCAGTCAGTCCCCATCCTTCACCTCCTGTTTGCGACTGACGATATAATTAAATTCATAAAGCAGAATTTCAGTTTAATAAGAGACGTGTCAACCACTTTTGTCAGCCGTCAGCACGAGCCATCAGCCAACAGTCAGGGAACTGCCTGACTCTCAAAAGTTGTGAATAGCAACCATCAAAATTCCTGTCAGGTCTCAGACAAGCAGAAACGTCACTGGATTACTATAAGTTGCTACTTACAAACTTACAAAGGGACACAAATAACAGCAGATCACTGGGGCCTTCCAAGGCTTTTTATAATACTGCAAGAGATCAGAGACATCCTGTTTGTTTATCTGTCAGTGTCTCTCTGTATCCTTGACATGTGTGTGTGTGTGTGTGTGTGTGTGTGTGTGTGTGTGTGTGTGTGTGTGTATATGTGTGTGTGTGTGTGTGTGTGTGTGTGTGCACGTACAGAAAATGTTACTTGGTAGCGACATTCGACTAATAAGGAGAAATATTGTTGTTTGCAAGTCGTAATCATTCCATGGGTGGAGGCAGCATCTGCTGATTAATGTCGTGTGAAGAGGAGCATCTGCATCAAGCTTGATATTCTTTCCTAGGTGTAGCGTCGGCAGATAAACTGTTGGTGAAAAGAAGTCCTGTAAATTACGAGTACTTGGAAAATTGTTTTAAACTTGTTACATATTTGCAGTAAGTTTTAGCTGAGCCACCAATTATGGCAGTATTTTACGAGAGAGTTTAGCCAGACTTGCCAGGAATCTGAGGGTTAGTTATGACAAGAAGCTGGTGAATAAATATCGAATAGACGGACAGAGGTTGAGGAGAGGACGTCTTTGGCAGCTATGTGGTTTATATTTTTCCTTTTTCCTTTTGTATTATGTTTAGTACACCATTTGCCAATATACAGCAGAAACCATACATAAGTTGTTAAGGTTGTAATGACCCACACGTTCTCTGAAGGGCCCAGCATGTTCTAACGAGGTTTTTCATAGTATTTGCAAACCTTTTGAGCATGAACGAATATGGAGAGTTTGTATCGAAATGATGAGGAAGAGGGATATGAAGAGGGGGACCGAGAGTAAGGTGGGAGAGTGAAGAAGATGAGGGTGAGAGGAGTGAATGTAAACGTGGAAGAGCGTGTGGAGATCTGCAAGGGTAGTGCATTATGGAAGAAGCATCCGTTATGGTATTGCTTGATGTAATGGATGCCTAGATGGCCGTCAGGCTTCATAAACATATATCACAGGATCAGGAAGGATAGTAAGGATGAGACCACACGCTAACACTGTATTGCTTCATTAGATGCTCAGAGCAAGACTTACGAGACATGTATAGAATTGGGATCAAGTGTTTAGTCTCTGAGTTCAATTCAAGATTTTTCCTTCGTAAATGTTGGACTTTAGACTTCGCTGTGTCGGACTACTGCCTGTGAGTGTAACGTAACTAAACATATACAAGAAAAGAAAATGAATCAGTTTAGTTATATGTATTCAGAACCTTCTATCTTTCTCTGAATATATATATCTGAATATATATATATCTGAATCAATTTAGATATACATATTCAGAACCTTCTATCTTTCTCTTTGGGTTTGCTCTGGAACCCACTGAACTCACCCTACAAATAAGGCTGACAGTCTGGGCGGTACACAGACTAGTGTGTGGGGTGTACGTGTGCGGGAACACGTTTGAATTCCATCGGTGGAGCGAGTATAAACTTTCCGTGTAGTGGGATGGATTTCAGTTCCTACCCTGATTACGATGCCTCAGCCCACGCCTTTGCAGCGACAGACATTCGTTCCCTGTGGTGCCTGTGATTTTTGTAAAATCTATTGGCATGTTGTCATTCGTGAAAATTATACGAAATTCCCGGATAATGATTAAACGATGTTATGTTCCTTAGGGTAAGAAATGAAAATGTAACAAGTATATGCTTATATGTGTTGTCGGCGAAGCTCAAACATGGAAAAAGAATAGTTTCGTCCTCCTTAACCTCTTCTCGTAAGGACGCCGGCGCCTTTAGCGTGAAAACACGAGGGCACCGTACGTCAAGAAACAAAAGACTCTCACATACTCCAGATCCATTAACAGTTCACGAGGAAAGAACGACACAGAACAAACCTCGCGTACCTCTTTAGTCCACTCCCCCCACCAGGTCTTAAAGAGGCTCCTTGAGAATAAAAGGCTCTAGCCCACAGAACTGCAATTTGTCCAGTCTCTCCTCGTCTCCTCCCAGACTAGAGGAGGAAGGAGAAGACCAGGTTGACCCCAGGGGTGAGGCGCTCGAGAGAGAGGGAGAGGGAGAGGGAGAGAGAGGAATTAGGGAGTCTGGAGTCGAAGCAATTTTCGAGGAACAGTCTGATGAAATACCGAGTTTTCTGGTGTGTGATTAGAGAACATGTTGGTGTCACTGCTGCTTAGGACTGATGTGCAGAGGACGTGGGATGTAGGGAATTCCTAGGCGTCTCCTGCCTCGTGGTCCTCAGCGTCTTAGATGAATGTTGTTGGGAGAGACGCCCACAGTCATCACGTATGTGTCGTAAAGCTGTCATTAGTTTGTGTCTGCCACGTCCGGCATGATATGTTGTAACTCTCGCTCTAGTGTTCCTTAATGACCCGCTTGATGGAAGGACCATAATTATTCACGAATTACGGTGATAACCGTGAGTATTAATTGTCATGGATTCTAGAGTATTTCGTCTTAATTTCTTTGGATTATTGTTATACCGAAGTGACCCTATATCCCCCTCCCGTCCACTTGATAGGTGGCGGTAACTTCAACACACTCTTCCTCCAAAACTACGCACTCTAATTCCTTAGGAACCTTTGTTGGTGACCCCACCCCCGACACACACACACACACACACACACACACACACACACACACACACACACACACACACACACACACACACACTTTCCTCATGTTTAATTTCACTAATTTTGTTCCGTCTAATTAATGTGTCCCATTAAATACATTTGTTATTAATATTCGTCAGGGAGGATGTGACAGATGTTATTAATATATATATATATATATATATATATATATATATATATATATATATATATATATATATATATATATATATATATATATGTATATATATATTATATCTTTTTCTTTTCTTTCCGTTGGACTAATGTACAAAGAATTTTTAGATTCAGTATTACAACTTTCGACACATCTGGTGTGTGTGTGTGTGTGTGTGTGTGTGTGTGAACATGTGGGAATACCTGGCTGTATTTTTGTTTGTTCACATGTTTGTGGTGATAATGTTTATCTTATATCTACAGTAATCTCGGGACGGTTGCAAGTGTGTATAAGTTTCTGAGGTAATGCTCACCTGTAGAGCAAAGCTGTTGGGTAACTAAAGCTTTGAATATAAGATAAGCCTTTGTACGTTACATTCTTGGTAATAACTTTGAAGAAACAAGTATTGATTCCTTAGATACTCGATGAAGTAACAATCTAAACTTAGATGATCAGAGGATGGTGTATGATAGAATCATTCAAAACATATTTGAAAAAGACAGCATAAAAGCTTATTCATTCCATTCTTATTAATGAAGAAAATGTGAGGAGGTTATACGAAGTCCGCAGTCTGATGTTATCCTTAAGTCTGTGATTATCTTTTATTATTAAGTTATTCCACAGCCAATCACCTTCAAGTACCTCCTCAGCCAATCATAGCTTGACTCCGCTCATTACTATGCCGACTGTTGGTCAAGGAGTTCTGTGAAGAAAGGACTTGATATAAGTGGTAAGCTATTTTTAGCCTCTTACCCTCTTAAATTTTACTCAAAATATTTATGCTCACTCCTTTCATACGAGGCAGAGCTGCTTTCTCTCTCTCTCTCTCTCTCTCTCTCTCTCTCTCTCTCTCTCTCTCTCTCTCTCTCTCTCTCTCTCTCTCTCTCTCTCTCTCTCTCTCTCTCTCTCTCTCTCTCTCTCTCTCTCTCTCTCTCTCTCTCTCTCTCTCTCTCTCTCTCTCTCTCTCTCTCTCTCTCTCTCTCTCTCTCTCTCAGTAGATTTTCCATTAAGTAAGGCGAAATAAAGAGTTCTGTAATGATAGAATATTTGAACATGTGAATAATGTTAATGCTAATTTTTGTGTTTTTCACGGGAAGTGAATCATACGGATAAACTAACAATTAAACACAAAACAGAAAACGTGTTACGTTCCTTTCTGAGCCAGAACCGTGTAGGTAGACTCCTTCTTATACCTGTGAGTGCACTTGTATCTATACCGAGTCCTGGAAGTACGCTTCTTTCGGAACCGAAACCTGGAAGAACAATCGTTTGTAAACCAGAACCTGGAAATATTATGCTCTAGTCTAGGCCAGAACCCTGGAATACGCTCATGGAATTCTAACTCAAAACCCTGGAATGACGCTCCACCTTAATCCAGAAACCTGGAACCGTAAGTCTTAGAAACATGCACTATAAAGATTTGGTCGAGATATACTTGCTTCCATTTTGAGCACGAATGTATATACTGCATCTGTATTTTGGTTACGTCTTCTCTGCAAACGTTCGTAAAGTTGGCACAAGTTTCGTTCTTTTACCATTTTTGGTTGGAATTTCCTGCTATTGACTCACTGCCTGGCTGGTCAGGAAATTGTGTTCAGCGAGTGAATGTTTTATTTATTTTCTTTGATTAAAAGTTCAGCAAGAGATGGGAAAATGTAAAGGTTTTGCGCAACGAGAAACCAGCATAGGAGGGTAAAAGTTAGCAGCAGAAATCTACATATGAGACTGGCACACTCACATGTACTCACACGTGTGCATGCACAGACACAAATGCAAATACAGAGGTATTCAAATATAGTCACACACGTACAGACAGAATCGTGGATCAACACTCACATAGAAACAAACAAAAAGTAAGACACACAGAGAGAAACACATAGCCACAGAATGACATCCATTCAGACGCTCACAGACGTCCAGAATGACTTAAGACACAGACTAACAGACAACCTCACAGACATCTGGGTATCCATAAACATCCATCAGTGTTGGAACGTCAGAACACGGGCGTCTGTGATTGCACTCCGGTGTTTTCCATTTGCAAAACTCGTAACTCCAGTGGGCCTTTTATTTCATGTCTTGATTGTTACGACTTTTCATGTGTCGCATCGATCCAGTGGCAAGTGTTTGATGCGGTGCAGTGGCGGATTTTGTTTCCGTTGTTTATTATTGTTCTTGCAGTGCTTGTCCATTGTTTACCAGATAATGTGATTGTACTTTCACATTAACCACAATACGACCTGTGTACCTTAACAAAGAGACGAGGAAAAGATTAGACACCAGGACGATTCGCTGGTGAGAGCGTAAACTGTAGCATATTCGAGGAACATTTGCTCCTCGAATATGTCCAGGAGAACCAGGCTGCGGCAGGAGACTGGAGCCTCAAATGGTGACGCATTAGCGGCTGGTGAGGCATTGCCTCCCACACTCAGGAACCTCCATAATGCCTGTGTACCGTGTAAGTGGGTCAACAGTGACACTAGATACCATGTATATTCACTGTGTTAACTGGCTGAATTACAGATCCATCAAAAGAGAGAGAAAATTTAGGAGGGGTTTTAGGGAGTCGGGCAAAAATTGGGGTAGGACGCATTAAGCTAAACCAGGTCCCATGTAATGATACTCCTCTGTGACATGACCTGTGACCTAGCCTCCGTCCCCATCAATTGTTACTTCTCTGTGACATGACCTATGACCTAGCCTCCGTCCCCATCAATTGTTACTCCTCTGTGACATGACCTATGACCTAGCCTCCGTCCCCATCAATTGTTACTTCTCTGTGACATGACCTATGACCTAGCCTCCGTCCTCATCAACTAGAAAGAAAAGAGTTACTGAGTGGCTTTATGGAAGGTAGAGGCTCCTTCATGAAGTGCTGGACAATATGGACGACGTTGATAGACGATATTACGAAGGGTCAAACTCTTTCCAGACGGCAATGTAGGCATGTGTGACTGTATGTGTGTGTATGTTTATTTACCTAGCTGTTCATTGATCTATTGATTCTTAGATTTCTTTATTATTCTGCTTATCTATTTATCTATTTACTTAAAGCGTCCCTCCAGCAACACCGTCCCCAGCGTGAGTCAGACGACGCCTCCCTGCTGGCCAGACACTCGGGTCGTTTATAGTAGTGTTTTTCCGGCCTTCATAACTTTTACGAGCCTGGTGAAAGTAGCCTGGCTTCCAGGATGCTGCACTTGTGAGCGGAAACTGCTGGAAGCTGAGTCTTGGTGCTGCAATGTTCTCTGTGGAAATCTGTTCTATAGCAACATATTGCCTGGAGAATATACCAGCTTTTGCTTTTTTAGGATGAAGTAATGGCTGCATGACGCGGGCAAAATCATGCCCCCAGTCAGACACGTGTCACATGAAAGAGTAAAAAAAGAACAGAATAATCCGGATAAAAGCTTCCTGGATATTTTCTCCTCGAAAATATGATCTAATAACCGATGGGTCACCTCCAGCGTCGGAATATTCACTATGTACTTCATCCACTTCCAGACAAGAAAGAGGTTGAGCTTTGTTTGTCTCGGTGAGAGGGTTCCCTACGTTATTATACCGACATACATAATCAAGTTTCAAGTAGATAAACTCTCTGTGATGGTTATCAAATACTTGATTATTCTGTGTTGTGTTAGCAGGCTCTTTATCTTCCACGTATGATGCATTTAGCGTTACAAAATTTCGTGTTTTTACTGGACATTGGTACAGACTTCTTCGCCTTATTGCCTCAAGGAAAACGCTTCTTCACCAGACGTTTTCCATTCGGTATACCGTAGTTTGAAGTAGTCTTGCTTGTCTTGAAAACAATGTGTGTGTGTGTGTGTGTGTGTGTGTGTGTGTGTGTGTGTTGCTTGAAAAAGTAATGACTACAATATCTGTCGTCAGGTATCATGGGACGGCTCTGTCCTCGTGTCATGCATAAATTGCTTTGCAAATTGTGAATTTTCGTTCATTAAGAACGTGCACAGTAAGTCCTTTAATGGATTCCGCCTTCTGTTGGTGTATGACGGAGCTTCATTCCAGTTTTTACCAGATTACCTGGATACGCTGATGCGAATTTGTTCCAGGAACTAACAAGTTAAGGCTGAGTAGTGTTCGCTTCCCAGCCATCTCGCAGAGGGAATATGGAACACCCTGGCACGAACTCGGGAGGTTAGTGTTTCCAGCAGACCCTGGCGAGAGAATGAGCTCGTAACACCGTACTGGAACAAAGGTGCTGGTAAGAGAAGAATGTAGGATGGACGGGAGACAGTTGCTTGTTGATCATGAAGTCTAGCCCAGTATGTTGATCATGAAGTCTAGCCCAGTATGTTGATCATGAAGGCTAGCCCAGTATGTTGATCATGAAGGCAAGCCCAGTATGTTGGTGTGAACACTGGAGCAACTCGAGATGAATGGATGGGATCGTCTGTACATACAGACAAAATATTGATGTGTCCCGATAGAGAGAGATTCTCTCTCTCTCTCTCTCTCTCTCTCTCTCTCTCTCTCTCTCTCTCTCTCTCTCTCTCTCTCTCTCTCTCTCTCTCTCTCTCTCTCTCTCGAGCATCTCCCCGTCTCATTACCACAACCAAATGCCCTTCTCACTCGCCACAGAATCACATGCACAAGAACATCTCCCAGAGATAAAGATCGGATTCCACATTACGTACCAGACATACGATGCTCCGGATCACACGGTCTATCTCTCTCATAAAGGACAACACTCGAGTATTCTAGAAGCCTCAGCTGCTGATCTGACCCGCTAGGAACCAAAGTATCTTCAAGACATCTCTGGTTGGGATCATTCCTCTTATTATGATTATCGTTACCACGTAGTAACTCTGGCAGCATCAGTACATGATTTCTAGCACAAACAGCTGGATTGACTTCAGCTCTGTCAGTCGCCGGCCTTAAGGATCTTTGTTGGTGTAGATGACCATTAAATCCAAAAACAGTTAAACAGGATGAACATATTATCATATCAAATCATCTGAGCTTCAGACGTATTGCAAATGTCCTTGTTGACTTATCCATCAGTAGTTAGAGTAAGTCTAATAACCACTTTATATAAAGACTAACACGAGCGTCGTCTGGCATATTTGACCTCTTGCTAGTTAAACGTATCCCTCCAGTGACGTCAGCAGCAACCACCACCTCCCTTGGTAGAATAAAGTTTAGTGAATTGCGTCATCGTAGAAGCGTACGTGTAACGCAGCCTGAACCAGGAGACACAGATCATCCCTATGTTTACTCAGATTTATTGTGTACTTTCAAGACGATGGGAAAAGCTTTTCCCTTTCTCTATTAAACGTTCAGTTTACGAGGCAGACTGAAACACTCCTGCGCACACTACATCTAAGATCTCCCTCTAACACTTCTCTCAGATTAGCGTCTCACTCATTCTGCTAGATACTGGAAGTTCCAGGCGACGCGTGCCCGCTGGTCGACTATTATCGTCACAAAACACTGTACTTCACTAGGCAAAGTTTGGCTACTTCGAAAATACTTAAAGGAAATACAGACCTAATGTATTAGCGGACTTTACTGGCTACCTCCACTTGCCACCTCACCGGCCAGCTAAACTTTGGGAAAGAGTAAAGGATCGTAAGAGCATTATGGGTTGGGAAAGGTGTGTGTGTGTGTGTGTGTGTGTGTGTATATGTGTGTGTGTGTGTGTGTGTGTGTGCTTTGCAAATAATCATCCACTTATTTCTCATCATCTTTTGCAGCGTTACCAGACCACACTCGACTTGGATACCAGTATGTAGTTTCTAATTTGGTTTTATCTGTATTTGTTGGTTGTGTATATTTTCTTGTGTGTCTGAGGACCAGCTCCCGCTCTCCATATATTCAGGATCACACATAAACGTTTGCCAACGCTGTGGCTCCCCAGGAGATTCAGTGCCCCGTCGCATCTCCTCCCTAAACTAACCTCTGACTCCACAAATCTTTCTCTCTCTTCGTAGTTTGAATTTCTCGCCTCATCTCTTCCCTTCTTCCATTTTCAGATGAGTTTTGGCTTCATATCAAACATTTCACAATGACTGCCATTTCAGGACATCATATCTCTCGCACCATAATCAGTCATTCAGTATTTTATAGATTTCTCCTTATCTTTTCACCAGCATCTTATTTTCTTTTGCAGTTTAGCTTTCTGTTTGTGATTACGTTCTTTGAATTCGTTTATCTGTCTTAATCCTTCAGGAAAATCCTCATCGAAACCATCTTCATTTTAGTATGTAAACCTCAGTGTACATCTTTCCATTGTACATCTCACTTTATTCTTGTTCCTCATCATATCCAACTTCTTATCTACATGAATTATTATTTCCTACCTTACATGATGGACTCTCGGATCCTCCACCTCCTCATTTCTGTATTCGTATTTACACGGCATTCAAACTTGGACTGGGAGAGGACCCAGTCTTGTGTTTGCTCACGGTCGAAACTTTGCATCATCGACGAAGATCCAACTTCAGGTCTGCTATTACTTCTCCAGGAGTTTTGTGAGCTCTTGGCGCAGAGAAGATAATTAGACTCGCATATAACCCACCACGTGTCACTGCATCTTTAAAATTTCTCGTATAGGTATAGTGTGAGGAACTTGTGGATGAGAGCCGGAGGAGGGCATGGAGGAGATGATTCACGTGATGAGGTGAAGACGGCAAGAGGCCAGGTGGTGGGGAGGCGAGGGTTGAAAAGATGAAATGTTTCGGAGTCTTGTGTGGGTGTATTTGTTAGGCCCTTACACACACACACAGACACACACACACACACACACACAGACACACACACACACACACACACACACACACACACATTTGTAGTCACATATATCCATGCATACTCATACACTGACACATTTACATGCCCACACAGATACGCTCACACATTGTACGTCCGCAAGAGATGGGACCCCACAAATGTAGAACTGTCTTCCCTTACAGTACAATGAGAAGGTTTCCACATTGAAACACTTCCATACACAGACACAACACACTACCGTACATCTACAGACAGATTTTGTGGCCTCTCGCTCCCTGATGGTGTGCGCAACACAACACAATCACGCAACACTTTACTCTGGCAAAATAAAATGCAAATTTTCCCTTGAGATTTTGCATCAAGTTTAGTTTAGCGGCAACTGCACATCTCTAGTCGTTCAGGCCAGACTCGGATATATCGAACGTTCGCTGGAGGCGTTCACACGTTCTCTTAGACGTTTGCTGGAGGTCCTCACACGTCCTCATGCCGATCATTTGAGTACTGCTTGGAAGAACATTGTGTACGTTTATTGTGATCATGTGTTGAGTATCCCTCCCCACAGGCGTCCTACCCTCCTTTCTGGCGTCCCTCCACTCAGATATCCCCTCCACTCTGATGTCTCTCTATTCTGGCCTCCCTCCACGCTGGCCTTCCTCCACGCTGGCCTCCCTCCACTCTGGCCACCGAATAATTTGCCAAAGTTTTGTTTTATTTGCAGAGTTGTGTCAGCGTGACTGTTTTCACTCGCCTCCCATATTCATTACTTATCACTCACACCACTAATTATCACACCACTAATTATCACTCACACCACTAATTACCACCTATAACCATGAATATAGTTATATGAATCATATTATATATATGACATTTAAAAGCCATATGTAATGGAATTACAAGGTGATATTCACGTGCTGCTGTTGTGGAACTAATGTTTTGTAATCATATTTTTCAACACCTGTTTTGTCTGTCTGTCTGTCACTATTGTGTTGTGCTTAACACACATTAATCTATGGTTATATATATCATGTTTTCATGGAGATTTATTAAGTAAATAAATGTTCTGTGCGCTGAAAATTCACACACACACACACACACACACACACACACACTTCTATATATATATATATATATATATATATATATATATATATATATATATATATATATATATATATATATATGTTTGTGTGTGTGTGTGTGTGTGTGTGTGTGTGTACCATTAGGTTCATCTCTATTATCCCTATTCAGTAAAGGGTAATTTCATCCCACATTTCCCCAGGAGCTACTAAAAAACCCTCATATTCAGAAGGCGCCACACATGCCTGTGATGTGTAGGGTCGCGTGCCCCAAGTCCGGCCGTAAATTGACTTTTGAATGTCTTTTAATGTTTTTCGTTTTTTTTTTTCGTGTTATTGCCTTTTTCCCCAGGAAAATGAATCCCGTTTTCTTTAGTTGGGTTATGAATTTTACATTTATTTCATTTTCTTTCCTCGAGTTTGATATATCAGAGTTGTTCGTTATCTGGCTGTATTGTGAGGTGTGTTGCGGCTCATGCAAGAATCATCTATTCTTTTCATCTCATGAAATTTTGACAATTTCCTGGATAATGAACGTGATGCACCACGTCGTATTTCACTCCTCATATCTTGGAATATTTTTTCTCTATTCTTGTCTAGTTTTCACACCAGGGAAGTACCTTCCCTGCAGCCAACTTTGTTTACGTCATTAGTAAAGAAGACATGAATCAATGTCTTCCTCCGCATGTGGTCCTCCAGCTTCACTTGTTTGTATGTGTGACGACAGCTGAAGGTTTGGGGAGACACGAGAGTCGGGTTATGAACCAATCATTCTTCATCATAATAACTTAAGGAACTCCTCACACGTTTATACTTCACCTCTCGAACTGGAGAAAGTTCTCGAAAGAATCTTCAGATATTTCAGGGACAAAGAGTCATTATACGCTCTTGGCAGGACCCTTAAAACTCTCCCCTGCTACAAAAGGCCAGCCAGACGCGGGGCAGAGTGCCTCACCGCCCACTACTGTCATGACTCCTTGGTTTACTTACTGCCACTTTTGTTTACCCTCGGCAGTATTCTCCAGGTGCAGTTTGAGGCCGCACGCGTCAACCCACGGACCCACATAGTGAGGGATATATATATATATATATATATATATATATATATATATATATATATATATATATATATATATATATATATATATATATATACGCAATGGAACAGAGAGAACAAGAAAAGAGAGAGACACACACACAGAAACAGATAGGCAAACAGTGAGAGATGAGTAGTAGATGCGGAAGTAAGGAAGGCAATAAGAAAGGTGGGAAAGACGTAAGAAAGAATTGGAATAGAAGAAGACAAATATACGAGGAAGTGGGCGTAGGGAAAGCAGAGCAAGCGTGTGGGTGTTCGCCATCTGTCTTGAACTATTGAGATCTTATAGTTTATAAACTAACGAGAATGTCAAAGTCTTTGAAGGAAAAAAAGATTCAGTTTTATGTAGAGCAACGAGGATGATGGGTTAACACGTGTAGCGGGGTAGGAGCAGAAGATATAATACCTACTCAGGAGGGATCAGGGGCGTAAATATTGACTCTGGCCTCTCGTTTTTCTTGGCGAGTTTTAGATCCATCACACGCCAGGGACACCCTCAGACACTTGAGTTCGACGGCACGACCATTGAGCACGACGGCACGACCATTGAGCACGACGGCACGACCATTGAGCACGACGGTGCGACCATTGAGTTCGTCGGTACAACCCTTCAACATGAATGTAGGACATTTGTGCACGGCATTACGACCTATGAACCTGAACGGTAGAAGCTTTAAGCACGACGATGCAATTATGGAACACGAGGGTTCGACCCCTGAACACAGAAGTGCCGCTTATGGGCTGAACAGCCTGGCCTTTGCCCCAACTTGTAACGGTCAAGTCAGAGGTCATATCATCATGACTAGAGGGATGTACCTGAGGGTAGTACAGATCTGCTCGGGTGGTTGAAGCTATTTATGCTAATGGCATCTTGAATCTATTTTCATACCACTGTTTAACAAAGCTCAT
Source organism: Panulirus ornatus (assembly GCF_036320965.1). NCBI lineage: Eukaryota > Metazoa > Arthropoda > Malacostraca > Decapoda > Palinuridae > Panulirus > Panulirus ornatus. The sequence goes on along the minus strand of NC_092294.1, from coordinate 11,242,268 downwards.
GAATATACACAAATTTCTGTGAGCTTGTTGAGAGTATCACAATGTTAGTACAATATGTAGGTCTACCTATGTACCTTATCAAACACTTTCTATAGAAAAGCATGTTTTATAAACCTGTTGTGTTCAGGTAAATATCATGGTAGTCTCTTTACTTTAATATCCAAGCACTCATGTATATTGTTGACCTACATAATCGGGCTGCCACCAAGACACGATAATGAAAGCAGTAACGAGTTGCCAGTAGTGTGAGAGTTGTGTGAACCACTGTTCAGGAATGTGTTCGCTTATGAGGCAAACGATCACATGCATTCCAGTGTAAACTCGGCCGTTCACGATACGTCTTGCACTGCGCAAGCAACACCCAAGCGACGTTGGGCTTTAGGGCTAATGTTAGAGAGCGGCTGACGTAAATAGGTTTTGCTTGCAGTCACATGCTTTCAGAGATGCTTTCAGCTAATGCACCGGCGACGCTGATAGCCGCTGTTTGGCCAGCCTTAATGTGATGCAGGAGTGGCAGGTATTGGCAAGGCCGGACCGGCACAAATCATGAGCTATCGCCTAACGAAACGTTGGAGAAGTAATCTCCTGCAAGCAAGCATGAAACTAGGAGAGTTATAGCATTCATGGGAGCGCAAGCATCAAAGCTGATGTGATTTTGGCAAGCAGCGAGTGATGTATTTCATGTGATTTTCGAAAGCATTGACGAACTTATCCGATGAGGCCAGACATGTGATTCAGGAATAGTGTCAAGCCTGGCAAGTCTTGATGGTAAGATTCATATGATGGTACAAAACATCATTAAATATTCTGTCCATAATAACAACAGAATTTCGGGGAAAAAGTAAGTATTCATCCTAGAGTAAAAAATTACCATTGTTTAGTTCCATTGTTCCTCAGAAATGAATGAAAATGAGAGATGACGGCATTCAGAAGAATCGTGCTCCTTTATGAGTAAAAGGCAAATAATTCACTTAATCTGGATTAATCTTACAGAAGAGCGGCGGAATTATCCCTGCCCAGGGCGACGGACGACTAATGGAAGTTAAGCGGGAAGATCAACAAGACACTTGAGAGTCAGGCCACTGGGAGAAGCCAACCTCCGAGGTCTACCTCCAACACACAGACGAATTAGATCGGAACCTTTATGTTGGATCCTAAATTGAATTAATCGGATTTAGTGAATGATAGATTGATATTCCGGACCGATTTACGTAAAGGTGCGAGGCAGGAAATATTACCTTGTGCAGTAAACATAAGAGCAAACACAACTGCTGTTTTTCACGTTTATACCTTCTGAACGTTAAGTAAATAAGTAAATAAGTAAGTAAGTAAGTAAGTACCTTTATGGACGTTGATGCCTCTGGAGCTGATAACTAAAGGCACCACATAGCCAGTTCTTGCCTGCGACCTTCGCCCTCTGCCGTGCCTGTGGACCAGTTCTTGGTCTTCATGTGTTCCTGGGAACTATCAACTGATGTGGACAATGAAGCGTAGTGCCTCACTCAGCCTCCACCCTTCCCACAACGATAACATTGGTGGAATATCTTTTTCTTCAGAACTGGGTCGTGTTAATCTGGAGACCATACCTGTCTAGCGTTTTCGATCGTTTATATCTGTCATTATCTTCATACGCGTCTAAGGCATTTGTTTCTAGAATTTCATCTTGTTGGGAGTGAGGATGTCTGGTCCCTCGCCAGAGGGTACAGATATACTACCTGTTTTGTCCTCACCAGAGCAACAGACTCTCAGCGTATCATATTTACACGGCTGAGGCCCTGGGGGTATTCTCTTACTGCCCACTGAACCGTACATTCAACATTCACACAATATACTTTGCATGTAAGACGATAAGAATAGACTTTCCTTCGTGGCAGGCGAGGCGGAAATGCTTGTGTCGCTACTGAGAGCAAGGCTTTACAACTCTCATGTAATAGTCACTCTCACTGGGTTCAGAGAGAGCGTCATCCGCCTCCTTTTGCGTGCATGTGTGTGTTGCTGTTTACCATTTATGTGTTACGAGGACGGTTTATATTTGTGTTGCCCCGTCTCATAACTTTGTGTGGGTTCCATGTCGTTATTGATGCATGTGTATGCACACACACACACACACACACACACACACACACACACACACACACACACACACACACACACAAATAAGCACACGTACCCCATCCTAAACTATCCAACCCGCAGCTATCTATCGACGAGACCCAAGGATAGGATGAACAACTGCGTCGGCTGTGGGCCGACTGCGGTGCCCAGAATTTGAGCCCCTGCGGGTCCATTCGAGAATCACGATCATTCTGACGCTAACCAGTACACCATGCAACTGTGTGTGTGTGAGAGAGAGAGAGAGAGAGAGAGAGAGAGAGAGAGAGAGAGAGAGAGAGAGAGAGAGAGAGAGAGAGAGAGAGAGAGGCTCACATGAGATGAATGTCTGAATGTTATAGATTCTCTTTTATGTCCCTTATCATTCAGTGTACATAAAGGCAGCAGTAGTAAAAATAGAAAAAAATCTGGGATATATTTGACCAGTCTGTAAAAAAACTAAGTTTTTTCTTTACGTGGGAGCTGAAATACATGTGAAATTTTTCCTTCAGTAGAATGAGTTTCTCATCGGATCACTTGGCTTTAGGTCAGTGTCCTCTTGGTCGACGGTCCGAGTTGCTGACTTTTTTTTTGGCTGGAATTTTTAAGAGAAAATATTTCTTTATCCTACCCTCATAAAGAACCTGGAGACATAAACGATGAATGAAGACAAGTGACGTTGTCTTGATACCATAATGACGTTCCACGTTACACATGTGATTCACTGGGTTGCATGCCCCAACAAAATTCTTATCGTCGTCAGCATCACCCTCACCCTGGGTAAGTTTTGAACCTCAAGCCGTTTTCTTCATCTTGGTCTTTTTTGGAGTATTCGACTGAGTTCCTTCCCTGGTTCTTATCTTCCCTCCAGTTCTTATCGCTGAGCCTCACCTGTGGGTTCCACCCTCGTCAGTAGACCATAGCTCTTGACCTCTCTGGAACTTGCCTCAGGTCGTCATCCCGTGATGGGCGGACCCACATCGTCTCTTCTGATCATATTGAAATTTATAGTCCAACTTAAGTCCCCCGCCGCGTACTCCACCGGCCGAGTGGCTACAAAGTTTCCCAAGTTTGTCTCCAATCCTAACTTGACTCCAGACTTAACAAGTTGCTGGATGTTTTGGGAAAAATCATGGAATGCCGTCGGCATCTTTCCAGGACGTATGAACAAAGTCTCTCGTATGACTTACTGAAGAACACAAAATGAAGGTACAACGTAAACTCTGGAACGTGATCGTATGACTAAATTTCCGTAGTATCATCAACGAAGAAGAGCAAGACAGCAGAGGAGGAAAGGATGGATCGAAGTCGACATATATGAGCGCAGGAAGGGAGTCCAGGAATAGACGGACCCTGGAAGGACCAACCAGAGCGACCAAGAAAAAACGAGTTGGGAAACTGTGAATGTCTGCGGAAGGAGATGGCAGATCTAATAACCATGCTGACCGAGAAGCCCTCAGCTCTTACTCTCACCATAAATCGCCGAGATGGGACCCAAACTGTTGCCTTATTGGTTGATACGACACTGACGGCCGGGCGAAGTCTTGGCTCGTTGTGGGTGTACAGGTTCACGAGCGGGGGAGGCAAGTCTACCAGGAAATGTCCTCACCCAGGATAATTTTGGTCGATGTGTAGCGTGTCTCTCTCTCTTAAAGGTAATATGACAGAGTAGTACAGCGTGTGCTATAAGGGGACTGTACATACATTACAAGGTCTTGCCTCCTTCACCATACGTCCTCACTTTGTACCAAGTGACGCAACACATATAGCGTAACACTGGCAATGTGACGCTGGGTTCCTGACACATTACCTCCCAGACATATTTAGGAACTTGTCACACGTGATAAACTGGGAGTGTCCTTACTACTAATGAAGACTGGGACGATTTATTGTCCTCTAAAGTTACGGACTTATGTGAAGGCTTTATGATGATACTGGATGACTGGCTCAACTACCCGGGTACGACCGTTCAACAATTTGAATAATCAGATATGTAAGAAATATTTCTAGTGAAGAAAACACTCTTGAAACACAGTCACAACATTGTGAGTTGTTGAGTCAGGTAGTCTACCATTAGGGAGTGACCCCACGCGACGATGAAGTGAGCATCCGTCGTGGCAGGAGGTCTCATCATCCGAGGATCCATCCATCAATTGTGTCAAGAATCAGTTCCTATTCATCGCTAGGTAGAGGGACGCCCCAAGCCCGTGTGGTGACGGGAACTGCTCTCTCTCTCTCCTCTCTCTCTCTCTCTCTCTCTCTCTCTCTCTCTCTCTCTCTCTCTCTCTCTCTCTCTCTCTCTCTCTCTCTCTCTCTCTCTCTCTCACACAGCAATGACAAACCTTCTTTAAGGGATTCTCGCTGGAAAACAACCCATCGAAGAATATCTGGTTGTGACGTGGATGATCCTGATTCCTCTTCAGAGCTAAGGATCACTTTGTGTTTAGTGGGAATATTTGAGTTCAGCCGATCTGAGTTATCGATGGGTGTTAATATTTCCGGAGAGAAGGTTCTATTGCCACAGGAACGTGACCTGTTCACTGACTGTAATTAGTTACTACTTCACGACCAAACACGAAACCACGACATTATTCACAGTTCTTACATTATGAAGAACTCTGTACCCGCTTCAGATATAACGTGTGCATTGGTATTAGATATTATAATGAATGTTGTTATCTTCTGAAGATGTTCGTCATACTCTGAGAATGAGGCGTCTGTTTTAATCTAACATTTTCAAGATAAGTTAGTGTAGTGATTAGCTTCTCAGTTGGTCAGATTAGGGGACATAAATCTCTGGTTCGGTTCTTATCTTCAACTTGCTGGAGAAGTTATACCCTCATCCCAGCTAAGATTACCTGCAAGGGAACCCCCAACTCTGTATTCCTCTTTGAGCTGTTGGAGATAACGGGAAATAAATCTCCAACCCGACGATTCATCTCCATCTTTTTGAAAGGCTGAATAGCCGAGTCCTGGAGATAGCGCTGGCCAGGACTTGCAAGGCAGCAATTGTCTTCAGTGTTTACAGGCAACAGAGCCAGGATGACTAGGAAGGAAGCAGTCTTAAAAAGACCCCTCCCTCTTCCTTGTCAACTCGTCTAATTGTATCCAGAACTGTGCAACAATAGACACACCGCCGCTTCTCCGTTAACTTGGTTTCGGTTTTTCGAAGCTTAAGTGTAAATTTTAAGCCCCTGTAAAAGCTGGAAGACTAAATCGGCATTAATTCAAGACCTAATAGGATTAAAGCGCCGCGTACTATAAGAAGAAAAGGCCCTTAACTCCAATGGAAATAAGATATTCCCTTGATAACAATCTCTGTATCATGATATATGTGGCACTAAGGTAAGGTCAAGTGATGATTCGGTATCAGAACTAATACTGAACTAATAGATGATAGAATCTACAGAAAATATGTAACATGATCATAATCAAAAACGATAACACGAAAGTTATCTTGAAATAATGAAATGCCCAACCTTCGGAATTCAGGAATATAAAGGAAAAAGCAACATATGGGCAAGACCAATGAAAACCAACTAAATCCGTTTTGTCAGAAAAGGAAAAAAGAGACTCCTGCCAAAGCCGATATCCTGCTCAAATGGATCTCTCCTCATCCGACTCTCTACCTCATCCGACTCTCTACCTCATCCGGCTCTCCCAACTTGGCCACCTGAGAGAAAATGACAGTCGGGCCCCTGGTGATCGCTATAGCTCATCTGTCGCGCCAATTAGCAAGATCTGTGGCCGCCTGGGGCTGGCCGGAGGATGAAGACCTTGGACGTGCTGAGGTCAGGCGTTGGCAGGGCGTCGCGTCGCCAGGTGGTGGAGCGCCTCCAGCGAAACTTGCAAAATGGAAGAAACTGTGCTGGACACTGAGCCAGAGAGGTTGTTTGCGAAATGTGAGGAATGACCCAGCCACAGTGATCATGAGAAACAGCTGTTGACTACCGGACAAAATAGGGAAAGGTTACAAGCTGAAAATTATTCGTATTGATGTCTGAATACGAAATCTGACAACATCTGTACAGACAGGTGAGGTGAATGACGGTAGAACACTTAAATTTTTCGTAAAAACTTCGCGATTTTTGTCTAGATAGCTGGCATGGCGCGGCGAGGAACTGAATAGGATAAAATCTTGAATTTTACGATGTAAATAACCCAGCCGTCGTGGCCAGTGCTCATTAGGGAGCTGAATGCCCCCGTGGAGATCAGCAGCGTTAGTGAAGTTCTCGTACGTCTGAAAAATGCGGAAATGTGGCCCATCGTTAATAACTGAAAGTCATCTCGTTAGCTGTCCGAAAGCAATTAATACGAGCAATGATTTGGAATTTCACGAGTGAATGAAACCATGTAGTAGGCTGGGGATTGAGGCAAACCTCCCATGTGTGATTGTAGCTGAAAATTATGAACGTGGGATTCCATGGAAAGCTCGAAGATTACGTTCAAGAAGGATGTCAGACTCAGTGGGTGGAATTATTGTGAAAAGTGTGGAAGAAAAATGGTGAATTTTGAGAATACACGAAACAGAAATGGGTTGATAAGAAAAAGCTATTTGTTGTAGGGATAATATTCCATATGAACTTTTAGGGTGACATCCCTTCCCTAAGACCCATCTGCGACGACCTTACATGTTTGTCATCTCTACCTCCAGCGTGACAGCATTTACCATGGGCCAGACACATAGTATTCGCCAAGCTGGAACACTGAACAGATCAACACTGCATCTGAGTAAGGTGGGAGGAAGTCTACTAAGGCCTTAACCTCGTATCTGGCGATGGTTATAAAACTGTTTCTTACACTCGAGAGGATTTCCCACAGTGCAGTTCTGCGACGGTTTTTTTTTTTTCTTAATTTTGGTATAGAAGGCAACAGTGAATCTACTCATATTAAACAAACACAGAAAGTGTTTATGTTTTCTAAGTGTAAAAATCGCAAAACTTCATTTTCCAGTCATAGCTAGAATTCATTCATCTGATTCCCAATCCGTGACTGACACACGGACATACCTATACACGTAAGATCACAAAGGTTCATTCATGATTATCACTCAAGAAGGAACATACGATGGCCTCAAGAAGAGACGAGAAGAATGTGAAGGAGGAACTTGGGAGGGGATTTCAGGAGGGACTAACAAAGGGACTCATGTACCTAGGAATCACCTGGATCCCCCCGTCTGGATACTGACTCATCTCCCTCCCTCCTTATCATCATTTACCTTTCGTTTACCTAACCATCTCTTCCTCCAATGTAAGTTAGTTCCCGCAGCCAGTGGGTTGAATGCTGCGTGCAAGAATTCGTCTGAATCTCAAAACATATGAAATATGTACCTCAAAATTTTGAGGCTTGATTCTCTCCGACTCCGAAAAACTTCTGGATTCATTCGTTTCGTAAATTCTGCTCAGTATGGAGAGCTTCCTCATGCCTTCACAGCTGTGTCTGAAATATGTGGTATAATTCGTGGAAGTGTCATGTATATGGAAGATATTAGTACTTCGTTTATACGAATTATGGTATGTTACCGAGTAAAGCAAATAATGGACTAGATTTACGTAATGACCCTGCATTAAAAGTGTGTGTGTGTGTGTGTGTGTGTGTGTGTGTGTGTGTGTGTGTGAGAGAGAGAGAGAGAGAGAGAGAGAGAGAGAGAGAGAGAGAGAGAGAGAGAGAGAGAGAGAGAGAGAGAGAGAGATGCTTGTGACGGTGGTGTGGTTGCACGTCTGGGTGTGGGTATGAGTGTACGGGTGAATGATTCCCAGGGCCGCCGTCGTCATATAAAAGATAAATGAGGGAGGAACGTGAACCATTAGGAGGAGCCTGACGCTGGCGTGATATTGTTTGGTAGGCGCGGCCCACCACCAACCTCGCCTGGGAATATTAGAAAAAGAAAGGCATATCCAGCACCATCATGTAACAATATTAGAAAAACTCTAACAGTAATCGAGACCTCCTGTGGGTGACATTACTATGTCCTGCTACTAAGAATACAAGAGTGAGGCGCCAGCAGAACACAGACATGGTAATAAGAAGGTGGTAAGACGAGCATTACGGTGTAGGTCAGCTGGTGTGGTGTTGCGTGTGCTGAATGACATAAACGTTTCTGTCTTTGTTTATGATTATAATGTTTCTTAACTTTAGTGTCCGATCTTGTATTACTTATATCACCTTCCAACTTACCTTCCTTCTCTGTGTCTTTCTCCTCTCTCTTCTCTCCCCAGGCAACCGCTTCCTCTTTCCCTTCCTCCCTCCTTGCCTTGCCCTCAGCACCTCCGGTAACAGGCCGTCAGTCACTGGCTGGGCAGGCTCACAGGGGAATGACCCGCCGGAGTCCATACCCCGCCCGGGTCGGGAAAGTCTTCCTGTGATTCTCACCGCCCGAGGTGGCTGCCTCAACCCACTTGGCGGAGGAGCCGATTCCCGCAAGTTATGAGTTTTTGGCTGGCCCGTAAACTCACATTACTGGGTTCCTGGTGCTGGTGCTGGGTCCTTCACGCTTTCCTCGCGTCTTGTGAACGGTTCCTTTTCATTTTTCTGGGACCAAACTTTTCTACGAATAGCAAGAGGAACTGCTTTTTATACATGTAGATAATATCAGCGGACACTGTTGACGTACAACGTTGTATCATATCAAACAGATCTTCAAAAAGAATTCGAAAAAATGGCCTTTGATAAATTCAGGAAAAAATACGATCATGAAATTCAGTATTCAAAAAATTTGCATACAGATACCAAACCCATAGGTAAAGACATCCATTTACCCGGAAATGTTGTCCATGACAATGTGATCATGTTAGTAAAGCGAATATAACTTACATGTCCATAAACTGTTGGCGGTTTGGAGAAAAAAGTATTTCTAATAACAATGGCTCTAATTATGGTTAAGGCATCTGGCAGCTCTCGTGATACCCAGACTGTGCTGTGTTGTTGATGTCTGAAGGTCAGGATATATATCTGCTCGTGAGTTTGGGTCACACTCGAGTCGTGAGGGACGTGGAAGGACCTCATGTCTTTCATTCGATTATTTTTCTCTGCTAATTCCTGTCTGAGCTTAGATATCAGGCACAAAAAGACAGACCACAAAGACGCTTGGTGGGTTGGCGGGCATCTTTACGAAGTCCCTACACGCGAAGCAGTTTTGACAGTGAACACTTGATGGTGCAGGTTCCTCAGACACAGTTCCAGACATTGCTATGAAACTTGCAATACTGCATGCAACTGAGGGGATTCAGCGCTGAGCTAGAGTCAGAGCCTCAAGCTGACTGCAGAGTGTGTTGAATCCAATACAGTTCATGATCTGTAAGTCGAATCAAAATGGAACTTTACACATAGAGTTAGAGGACCCTGATGCATCGGTTCTGAGGCCTTCGGAAGGACTGAGATGAAGCTACACCAGTATTTGAAGAAATCTCTTACGAAGGAAGGACAATGAGGATAGGAAGAATGTTTGTCCTCAACCTTGATTGTGATCCAGCTATATTGGTGACCAATCCCTGTTGGTAAGCCAGCTACCTTGTCCGATCGTGTTCCCCGTCCTTCCCCTTATATTTCACTCTCTCTTTCTCTCTCTCTCTCTCTCTCTCTCTCTCTCTCTCTCTCTCTCTCTCTCTCTCTCTCTCTCTCTCTCTCTTTTTCACTCTACCATATTCCCGGAACCTATACCAAATACATTTTGAGCTGGAATGGTAAATCAGCGTGGAATGTCCCATCTTTTGACCATTCAATTTTCTTTTTCCTTTTTCAAAGCATTTTTACACTCTCTCCAGCGTCACCTTACTTACTCTTGAATTGTTAAGTGATCTGCCGTACTCACCATTTCTGTTTTTATTATATATATATATATATATATATATATATATATATATATATATATATATATATATATATATATATATATATATATATATATATCATAGATCACAAGGGGCCAGGGCTGAGATATTGCTTCAGAATTGTTTACTCTGTCTCTGTCTGTCCGAAAATATACGTGTCTGGCCCAGATTTTTCTTTTAAATCCTACGAGATCTGGGACAGCACGAGAGAGAGAGAGAGAGAGAGAGAGAGAGAGAGAGAGAGAGAGAGAGAGAGAGAAGTGGGTGTGGGGGAAAGAGATATAGAAGCTGAGGCGAATGCAGGTATAGATGCGACAAGAAACAGAGACATATATAGAAATAGTTACCAACGGAGAGACAGATGCCTCCAAGGTTCAAGATTCCTCTCGTCCGTCCCATTGTCCCATATCATCTCGTAGGCTCTAGAGCCTCTCTCCCGCTCACTGCCCCTCCTCACCCTCAAGGTTCTGGATATCTCTTGCCCTCATGGCCTCCGTCTGTCCTCACCCGAGTGAGCCAATCGTGGAAAGAACTCGGCCATTTAATATTATTGGGTCTTGTCAGCCAGCATCGAGAAGCCAATATTGGTCCCTGTCTGAGATTTCTGGCAGAGAATGTTATGCTGACGCCCTTCCACTGACTTTGCAGGGGTGCTTGCTAGTACGGGAGTTTGGGTGGGGTCAAGAGGGAGTTAGAGGGTCTTTCATATTATTTCTTATGTTGTTTTGGTCGTGGAGAGGCTGAGGGGAGGTCACTGGGATGGTAACTTGGACAATTACTAGAAGCCGTAGAGAAATCTATGGCGCAGAGAAATTTTGCCGCTAGTGTTGTGTTGAGGGCAGACCCTAGAACTTTGATATTACCGATCAGTAAAGAGAAAAACTATCAGGAATGGAGGTTGTCCCTCGCTGATGGATTCCTGCCACTTCGTCTATTATTGTTTCATTTCTATCTCGCGAGTAAACGCGTCAGCCGCGTCGTATGGGATTAACTAATCCACTTTAGGTCAGACAAACAAATTGTTATTCTGACAGTCTGTTCGAAAACAGTAGCGTTCAACGGCCAGTTTTGTTGTACAAATACACACATGCATGTATATGTTTTGTGTATTTTTTTTCCATTATCCCCGCCTCCCGTGTTAGCAAGGTAGCCCCAGGAACAGACTAAGAAAAGCCGTATATTCTCATCCGTGTTCCGAATGCACAGACACCGCAGTCTCCCTCTCCACATCCAGGCCTCACTGGTTTACCTCGGCCGCTGTACATATCCTGGCTCAGTCCATTGACAGCATGTCGACCCCTATATACCACATCGTTCCAGTTCATTGTCCCATACACTCCTTTCACCCTCCTGTATGTTCAGGCCCCGATCACTCACGATCTTTTTCACTCCTTCGTTCTACCTCCGGCTTGGTCTCCCGCTTCTCCTTGTTCCCTCCACCTGTGGCACATATATCCTCTTTGTCATCTTCTCACTCAGTCTCTCTATATTACCACAGCTTTTCAACACACCCTCCAGCCCTCTTAACCACACTTCTTTCATTACCATACATCTCCCTTACCCTTATATTACTTACTCGATCAGACCACCTCACACCACATATTATCCTCAAACATTAGTTTCCACCACATCCACCCTCCTCCACACATCATCACAGCCCATGCCACGCACCCATATAACGTTGTTCGTAGTGCCATAGCATCACACTTGCCCATTTTTGCTTTCTCAGAAGACTACCTCTCTTTTCACACGTTTTTTTCTGTATATATATATATATATATATATATATATATATATAAAATTTAGTTTAAAAAGATGTTACCGGTCTTATGGCCGTGTTTTGTTGGTGGGCTAAACCGTTTAAACAAACGTTAAATTGTATTTCTCTACCAGAACTTCACAATTAAATGAATATTACATGTTGAAAGGAAAATGTAACTTTGTATTTTGCAAATTGAAATAAGAAATGTGGTTCGTCGATAACGCTTCTGTCTCCCGTTCATGTATTGATAATGAACGTACCATCCAATGCACACACAAACGTTGAAAAACCTGAAGGAAACAACGTAATTATGTCGTGATAAAGTGAGGATCCATTTTTAATTTGTAAAGTCCATATTCAGTAATACCCCATACGATTAGTAACATAGATGATAGATAAATAGATAGATAGATAGATATAGTTTGTGATAACAGTGATATAGGCCAGTGTTTCACTGAGCTCCTGCGGTCAGCGAGCCATTATCGCCTCAATATGCAGCTGCAGATGGCGGTATAACTCACCGTGTCGAGGGGCCAGGCTAACATGTGCTGTCGGTGAGGTAGCAGTAAGGTAGGGAGTGGCTCACCAAGCGATGGACGCGATATATAACTGAGGCTGAGGGCAGGAATGTAGCGTGGCACGTGGCAGGAGACGCTGGGCAAGATGCACCTCCACTCTACGTACACTGCGTTTTGTCTCGTCATTCACCGCTGTGAGAGTACAGCAGAGTAGCATCATCATCATCATCATCATCATCATCATCATCAGCAGCAGCAGCAAGGAGCTAATAATGACTGTGTGCACGGTTCCAGTACCCGCGAGAGTCCAGTTGCCTACTCGTACGGTCCAGGAAGCACCTCTGGAAGCTGGTGTACAGATCTCTCACTCTCTAGCCTCTCATACGGTATTCTGTAGAGCTACTATCATCACCTTGCTGAGCAATGAAAGATATTTCATCTGTGTTGATTATGGTAAACACAAGACATGAGTAAGCTCCCCTCTCCCCAACGTACCTCCCGTGATCACAAAAGTAACCTACCCAACTCCCATGGTTGAGTAGAAAGCCCTTTCTTGCCCTCTGCCACCTCACGTGGTTAAGACTGATCCTTCCCGTACCTTCTCCTTCTCCATACCGTTAGAGCCATGATCTTTGAGGTCTACTGAAAACTTATCCTGATAGTGAAATCAACTGAACGCTCTTAGAAGCCTTGTCGCTTAGGAGTCTTACATGAGTATTGAACCCTGCTGCTTGACGAACTACATTGTCTCATGGTGACGGACGACGGCAGCGGTGAGCCGTGGGCTTCACTTGCCATTGTGGGAAATAAAGAACCTTTTAAATAATGTAAAGTGAGGAAGTGTATAGCGTTAAAGAACCTGCAGATCACGCCTTACAGAAGTGTGTGTAGGGAGGAAATTGCGAAGACAAAAAGTGTAAAGGATGGAAGATGCGAGACTCGTTCAACACGTGCAGTATGATCTGTGTTCCGGCATCTATAGGGTAGGCAGAGGAGCATCTTGACTGGAGTAGATATGAGAAGATAGAATGAATTTTACCGAGGGATCGTCCATGAAAGAGGCGGAAGAAAAAGGACTGACAGGACACTGAATGACGGACGTAACGAGGATTGAGAAGGACGAGAAGGCCGGGTCTTTGATGCGGCGTACAGCTCTTTGTTGGGTTTAGTCTGGTCGAAGTAAGAAAGACGAGGACCATCCCCTCCAGGTTTCGGAGCGCCAGATAACCGATAACTATATATATTTATGACTTGTTGTACCTGACGAGTGTATATGTCCCAGTGGGATGTAAGGTGATCGTTTGGGAGGGTTCCTCTGTCCCTAACATTCGAAAAATTTAAAATTTTTCTTCAGAAATGATATCACCCCACCACCGCCACCACCACCCATCTCCTTGATGAAGCCCACCCCTCATTACACCCGAGCCTACCCTTTACCGTAGCCCACCCCACACACACACACACACACACACACACACACTGGTGGGTTTCGTACAGAAGCTGTCGTTAACTCTGCCTCACGTCTTCTCTCTATACCCTCCACGTATCTTTTCGTTCCAGATGCCACATATCCAGCGCTTTCAGCTTTCGATGTCTGAATATGTAGAGCTTAACTTCAATTTACTCGATCCATTTTATACCGATAAAAGCTGGTAAAGCAGAGATAAGTGTTCCACCGGCAAGCATATCGTTACGGTACTTTGAACAAGTTACATACTGCACACAAGCATTGCTGAGATACGTGCGTTGGCTTGTATGACTTGAACAACGCTTCAGTAACTCCCTTTCAGAATCGTTGGGATAGACTCGACGATACATTAGTATTCTCAGAAACTACAGCCCCTACTGAGGCCAGCCACCAGTATCGTCGTTGCAATATTACTGGCCCAGCCCTCTGGTGGATACTGAGTAATATAAACAAGTCCTTATGCCAAGAAAATATACTCCTCCATTATTTCCAGAGGTGAATGATCTTCCAGCCAACCATAATTATGTGCTCATTCAAAGATTCCAGCCTCGTAGTTTATTTACGTCGTCTCTCAGAGTTGGTACAATAATTTAAGGTGTATAATACGAACTTATAGATGACTAGTCATGATATTATATCACAATTCTGGTCCCTGTCTTTGTATCGGCTCCCTCTCATGGTGGTGGCTGGGGAGCGGGACAGTCCGAGACACCGATGAATATGCAAAGTTACAAGACTGTTCCACTTTACACCAGGCAGCTAGAATTTGTAATTAGAAGTCAAAAGAAAGTTCTGGCGACTGTACCTTTGAGAACGCGTACCACACACTCATATCTCTCCCAGGCTGTCGAGACCTTGCTGTAAGGCTCCGTGAGTGTGATCCTGAGCTGAGCAAACCACATAGCCACAAAGCTGGGCTTCCAGGTGCAGTACAGCTACCCTATAAGTCTAGGCACATGTCAGGCAGTGATACGTTGCGTATCCAGGACTTCATAGGTAAGTCTTCAAGGACAGTTGTCTTCGTCCCACCCACAGGATCACCACTCTTAATTGACTGTTAGGGTTGATGGATGCCTGAATCATCGAAACGATGTCAAACATGTTATTCGTCTGGTCTCACCTGTGTTTGAGACCAGGTAAGGCCGGACGAATAATGCTTACCTGAACTGTAATGCTGCCTTTCCTCTGGGATGACAATCTTCATGATACCAAATACTATCTGATCACCCACTGCTGAGGACAAATGATCCTTATTATCTTCTAGACGTTCTCTAAACTTCCCAGTATGACCCCAGGTATTACCTTGCCTGTCAATACAGGCAGTGGGTGTCTTCTTCTCCTGGAGTCTTAAGCAGGCCAACCACAGTCTCCTGCTGGGTTACGTGTTGCCATGAGCTTCCAATAGACAGGGATGATTATCTTGCTTATTTAGAGGACATTCGCCATTGATGCTCGTGCAGTTATGGCCCTAATGGATTCCTAATCACTCGTTAACAACCTCAGTGGCAATTATCGAGATCGGAAGGTATTCATGAGGAGATTACGTAGGAAACTGCAAGAATGTAGGAAAAGGAAAGAGAAAAGAAGAGAGAGAGAGAGAGAGAGAGAGAGAGAGAGAGAGAGAGAGAGAGAGAGAGAGAGAGAGAGAGAGAGAGAGAGAGCGAGAGAGAGAGAGAGAGAGAGGAGCGGAAGATAGAAACGGAAAGGGAGGGGAGAAGCAAGAACGTTAGGAAGGAAGAGAGGAGATTGAGGGAGACAACAGAAAGATATATATATTTAGCTATTTCACAAATGGATTACCATATGGCCACTTGCATTCATAAGGATAACGCTTTGTTGGCAGACGTGAAGATTGAAGTCATTAGTCTTTCATATCCTCTGTCGTATTACCATATTTTCTCCTTGCCATCATTATCCTGTCTCTTTCAGGGAGTAAGATGGAAGTATTCTCCCTGGGTCTGATCAATCGGTCATTAGTTCAGTTTCATGATAAATTGTCTCAGCATTAGGTCGTAAAACTGTTTTGGAGCTGGAGTTATTTGGTCATACGGGAGTTCCCTGGTATCTCTGGGTCAAGGGTCAGGTGCTCGGCTAGGTCAGGCTCACTGTGGAGGAGAGGTCGAGGCTCATAAGAAAAGTTTGATCGAGGATCCTATGTGTCTTACTTACCTTCCTTCTATACTCCTTATCTTCTTAACTTTCACGTTTCATCTCGTCTTCTTCATGTGTAACAAAGGCATTTCCTTCTCACTGTGCAATTGCTCAGCTTTCCTAGTATGTAGCTTCCTCCTTCAAATAGCGTTTCCTCCCTTCCCTTGTATTCCTGTACATCACATTCCATCTTGTTACGTATGGAGGCTGCACTCACGGTATCTGCCTCTGTCTCCCTCTCACCCCTGCCACGCAGCTTAAGATCAGCCATGAATGAAAGGAGACTAACATGTCATTCGTCTTACTCTGGTGTATACTGCATAATGACTCGTTCCCTAAAGACCGAGTCAGTGAGATCCGTGACACGTTCCTGGGAAGACCTTTCTCCCTATCCTCACTTTTCCCATCACCCCACCCACTGCCGCCAGGACTCTCCCATCATCTTAGCTGCTCTACAGTCCCATCTTCTGCTCATGCCCCGACCAGTTCTATATATTGCTCAACGCAGGGATAATGGCGCAAGGTGTATACTGCCTTGTATAAAACGCCAAGTGTAGGGTTGGTTTTCTTTTTGTTCTCCTTAACATCCTAAGTGTCATTGCTGATTGTCCCTTTGTTCATCTATTCTCCCTTCAGTAATTTTATAAATGGATCATCCCTTACTCTATCAACTGTCTATCGATCGCTTGGGCAATATTGCATGTCAGAATCGTGCACACAATAGAGAGTCATACTGATCCCTTCTCATCTCGTTAAGCATCAAAGCTCTCCTGCCAGCCATCCCTCACTCACCATTATGTCGTTATGTGTAATGAAGGTACATATATTCATTTGGTCTGCATGTGTCTGTATCATCTATGCTTGTGTGTGTGTGTGTGTGTGTGTGTATGTGTGTGTGTGTGTGTGTTCTGTCTTAGCTTGTCTGTCATATCCATCACGTCTATTTGCGGGACAAAACATAGAAATTCAAATGAAATTACGTCAGTGGAACTGAAAGAACTGTATTGTAGTTGTGTACAAGCAATTCTGACTAATGCATAAAAGGCTGTTAGCCACATCTGGTCAGGGAACCAAATAACAACACAAGAGAAGCTCGTGATGACGAACACGAAACAACATTTTGTGAGACGAAGCTCGTGGTGTCGAACACGAAACGCCAGTTCGTGAAACGAACCGGATTCATCCGATTGAGACTACAGAAAACACTCAGCAAGTCTTCGAAGCATATATTGACTGAATCACTACCCTCCCTTGGACAGCAAGTATAAGTATCTGTATATTCCTCCCACACCCCTGACCTTACAACATCCTGAGCCCAGCACTAGGCATACTCGCAATAAGCGTAGAAACAGCACAGTGGCTTCTTTTATCTCATAACAAATTTAGAACAGATGATTATAGAGAATTTCCTCAGTTTTCTCACCAACACACAACACAACGTTACTCCCTCAGCCCTAAGTCGTCTCAACCAACTCAGGAAAGTCGTGCAGCAGCTTACAAAGTCCACTGTTCTCACGGCTTATACAAGATATACTTGTTAATAACACTGAGCTTAACACTGTACACTCTCATCCTCTCGCACTTAGTGAGCACAGCCCAGAAATATTCAGGAGCTGAATCTAACCAAAGATTACAACGTGCAGCGATATAATCTCTGATGAACACTATTATATTTTGTATAGATTAACTGATGCTACGTTCTACCACTGGATAAGACCTCCTACCACTGAATAATTCCTCCCACTGCTGGATGATAACTTTGTGAACTTAGACACACACACACACACACACACACACACACACACACACACACACACACACACACACACACACACACACACATGTATATTTTTTAATTTTCCAAAAGAAGGAACAGAGGGGGCCAGGTGAGGATATTCCAAAAAAGGCCCAGTCCTCTGTTCTTGACGCTACCTCGCTAACGCGGGAAATGGCGAATAGTTTGAAAGAAAAAAGATATATATATATCGAAAATTCTGGGGGCCTTGAAGAATGTGTGGAAGTCGAGAACATTATCTCGGAAAGCAAAAATGGGTATGTTTGAAGGAATAGTGGTTCCAACAATGTTGTATGGTTGCGAGGCGTGGACTATGGATAGAGTTGTGCGCAGGAGGATGGATGTGCTGGAAATGAGATGTTTGAGGACAATGTGTGGTGTGAGGTGGTTTGATCGAGTGAGTAACGTAAGGGTAAGAGAGATGTGTGGAAATAAAAAGAGCGTGGTTGAGAGAGCAGAAGAGGGTGTTTTGAAGTGGTTTGGGCACATGGAGAGGATGAGTGAGGAAAGATTGACCAAGAGGATATATGTGTCGGAGGTGGAGGGAACAAGGAGAAGAGGGAGACCAAATTGGAGGTGGAAAGATGGAGTGAAAAAGATTTTGTGTGATCGGGGCCTGAACATGCAGGAGGGTGAAAGGAGGGCAAGGAATAGAGTGAATTGGAGCGATGTGGTATACCGGGGTTGACGTGCTGTCAGTGGATTGAATCAAGGCATGTGAAGCGTCTGGGGTAAACCATGGAAAGCTGTGTAGGTATGTATATTTGCGTGTGTGGACGTATGTATATACATGTGTATGGGGGGGGGGGGGGGCCATTTCTTTCGTCTGTTTCCTTGCGCTACCTCGCAAACGCGGGAGACAGCGACAAAGTATAATATATATATATATTTATATATATATATATATATATATATATATATATATATATATATATATATATATATATATATATATATATATATATATATATATATATATATGCATGTATGCCTGTATATTTTTATACTGTGTAAGGGAGTAAGGTATGGCTATAAAGTTGGGTGCGGGAGATGGCGTGTGGTGCTACATGGAACAGTGTGTTTCACCTCAGGAAAAAATTTCCCCTTGCAACCTTTTTTATAGAGGAGGTATACGACCCACCCACCAACCCCGCCCAAAGTTCTCACACATTTTTTTAAGATTTTTCGAAAAGCGCGATGGATGGACCAGTCTGACGCCAAGTTAAATAAAAACCTCTGCCTTTTACATCCTTTTAATTTTGCAGTATTTGTTATTTTTTTTCCGGCAACAGCGATACGAATATTTACGAGCCTGGAAGTCATAGTCTCCAGTAGAATATAAACGTCGGATCATGATCCTTTCTCCCGCCCGAAACATTGTAAGATCACAACTTCCGTTGGTCAGAAACACGTTATATGTACTTATTTGTTATTTGTGTCGTCAAAATCGTGTGACAAAGAAACTCTTTCTTTATTTGATATGAAAATTGTCCCTGACGCATCAAGGCGTTACGTTATGTTATATATACCATCCTATATTTTGTTTCCCATGACAGTTATGTGAATATGTAAAATGGTCTTGGTTCACATCTATGTCATTAACCGTAACCTATGCAAAACTAGACTGTCTGTAATGCATGAAATACATTACTTTTATCATCTGCATCGTTCAGTTATGTTGCGCAGAACTTCCTTGTGGTTCTGTGTTTCTTCTCAGGAAGGCAAACATTGTTATCATTGTTGCTACCACTATTACTACTGCTTCTACTACTACTACTTCTTCTGCTACTACTTTTAGTATAATCTAGTGTATTATTATCATTATGTATTGCTATTATCATCATTAACATCAATATCAATTTCTTCATTTGCTGTTGTTTTTCTGTTGATATGTTTTCTTATCATCTTTTTCGTCCATGACAGGAATGACCAATATTGCTTCACGTAGTTTTACAAGGCCACGTTATGTCGAGTTCCATAAGTGGTATAATGAAGCTGTGAACCTTATCACATGTGTCGACACTTGTAATGTATGTCTTCTGTTACTGTTGCTATGATGACTCTTTCTTGTTTTTAGTTGCTTTTCTTCATATTCTTTATGTCAATATCTCTCGTACATTCTCTCCTTGTACTTTTGTCCCTGCTCAGTTGAGGCATCAATGAAGTAAGTGTTTTTTGTCTCACATTTGTGTTCGAGACAAATGTAAGAATGGTTTTCTGTTGTCATTCCTTCATACTTGTTAAGTACATGAACAGTTCTTCTTCATATTTTCTTCGTATGAGTTTGTGTTGTAGAAAACAAGAACAGAATCATATTCACGTTCAGAAATGCTGTTTATTTTTCTAGTGTGTCCATACCATGAGCCCAGGGAGAGAGAGAATAGTTCTTGTGTTATATATTTTGTTATGTTGGTGAACTACGAGTCAAAAGAATGAATAATTACTCAACCATCTTCATCCAGACTGCGTCTCAGTACAAAGAGACAAAATTTTATTTTTATTTTCCCCGGGTCTTCTCACCACACACTACGACATATCACAAGAAAACCAGTCCTATTTTTCCCCGGCTTCTTTTTCCTCAAGAATGAAACGAGACACAAGAAAATAATTCTCTTCGCGCTTTCCTCTGTCTTGTGGATGAAAGGCGACACAACAACAAAGGTTCCCAGCCACCTCCCTCTTCCCTTCGCCGCCCCTCGTGGCGTCCTCAGATCCCGCCTCACCTCCTAAGACACATCTGCCCGCGAAAACCTGCAGCGGTTGGTTCGTTTATCTTGGGGTTTAGCTGAGGTTGTCTCGGGGGCGTCCATCCGGGGTTGCCTAGATCGTCTTGGAGGGCCACCTGATTGATATCTTCCAAGTGTATATCTTGGAATTCACTCAAACTCCCCGTTGACTTTACATGACGTTCGAACAAGAGACTAGGGTGGGGTTTGGCTTACTTATATTTAGCCGAAATTCTGAGGTTTAGTTACAGACTGAACTGGGGTGTCCTTGTGAACTAAGCTTAACTTAAGAAGCTATTGTTGATATTTAGGAAAAAAAAAAGAAAACCGTTGCATCTAATTTGTACATAGAGCATCAATATTTTTCTTCCACCAGGAATAAGATCGTTTAAATCGTTGATTAGAAGCAGGGTCATACACTAGACAGAGATACTAGCATTATTTTCTAATTCAACTTTATGTAACGTTAAGTGTGCTTTGGTATGTACGAGGAAAATAGAATTCAGGAAGCATTCGTGCAGTTTTGACCATTTGACTTATTTACTTTCTCGTGCAGTGTTCACACATTTACTTCTTGATGCAAGTTTCCCTGGGACTCTGTAAATATTTTACATCCACCTGCCGGACGATGATCGCTGGAAGCTGTGCTTCTCTTGCCACAACATCTGACGCGGGAGTGGTGCTGGCAGGGCTGAGCCTCGTCCCAGGCAGGTCCTGCCGCCCTTGGGCAACCGGGCAGGATCCTTGCAGCTGGGAGGGTACACAAGATTCCTACTGGCTGCAGCAAAAGAAATCTTTTGTGATCATGACAAGACTTTGACATTATAGTATGTCTCTGGTACTGTTTACATCTGGGGTACTGCAGTGCTCTACTTAGACATTAATAGTGATTTTTCACCTCTAAACTCCTGTCAGTGTCAGATTCACCGTTGTTTATACGACAGACTGCTACTGCTCCAAAACCATATGATATCCTACAGAGACAGACTGATTACGAAAATGTTTACATGTTTACATTCGGTAGCCTTCATGGCGATTGTAGTTGAGCTTAGTGTTACTTGGAGGAGGTGCAGGGGTTGTGGAGGAGGGAGTATGAGGATGGGGAAGGAGGGTATCCTGCCACCTCAGTGTGCGAGTTCCCTGCTCGGGGAGTTGTGGCCCAGTCCAGTTAAACTAACTTGACTATATTCGGAGTTATTGGTGGAGCAATAACACAAGTGAGGGTATTCTGTAGATTTTCCCTCTCTTTCTTTCTTTCTTTCTTTCTTTCTTTTTCTCATCGATACACACACACACACACACACACACACACACACACACACACACACACACACACACACACACACACATTATTTTCTTGGTTTTTGTGCTTAGTATTATAAAGTCTGACTCTAACTGCAGTATGCACCAAGACCTGTTCTCACAATGTTCTTTCCATCAGTTTCGAATTCCCTGTTGCTTCGTCATCCCTCCGATGTCGAGTCTCCAGCCAAAGGTTTTGTGCTCAGTATACTTCTTCAAACACGTTTAGTACTAGGACAAATTACAAACCCAGTGTTCTCTCTTTTACCACCAATGATCTCTTCATTAATTCTTCACCTTCACTCCTGCCTAACTTCATCTGGTTGTAAAAGATCTAGATTTTATTGCCTCTACGAAATGAATATATAGGAAATCGTTGCTTCTCTAGGTTGAGTATTAAAAAATCGTTTCATTTGTCACAGTAATCAGTTGCTAAATCCGTACCAACGATGTTGCAAAGGTTACGAGTTCTACCAGATTTCATGTCCTCGGTTCTGTTTCAGGTGGAGTGCAATGTTGCTACGATTACCCTCCCTCTGGTATAGCCAGGAATGGCTGGCGTATTTTGTAAAAATCCAGCTAATCCTTTTCTCCTTCGTAAGGAAAATTCCCTCAATTTAAGAGCTGAGAATACAGTTCTGTAATCAGTTATATGATTCAGTACATCTTTGTGTTTCTATTATACTACGACTTTTCTCACTATCAGTAAAACATGGTAGGTATTCACAGCAAAGTGAGTTTCACCTAGAGTCACTTTATCTTCAGATTGCTGTTGCCCTCACAACAGTGAGGTAAAAAATGGAGATCAAGGCGGGGACTCTCACTGTGGATAGGAAGTTGTGATTCAGAGTATAGAGGCAGACCTACGCGTGTGGCATCACTCCCAGCCTGGGAGTAAATGGCTAGGTTGGGTAGCACAGATGGTTACGTCCCAGCCCAGCAGTGGGAATGAGGGGCTGGGAGATGTGTATTGGTCAAAATGTTGGGTTTATCCCGTGGCTTATCCCAGTCCTGGGATTGGTAGTCATGGGAAGCTGTACCCCTCACTCTTGTGACGACAAGACTATGGGGAGGAGGGTGTAAGAGAGAGGGAGTCCTTTACCACCATCCCTGTTCTGGGAAAGATAGGAATGGGATGTCGGTGTTCATCCTCCCATCCCTGGAGTGATGGGATATAGAGTGTCAGAATCCATCCTCCCATCGCGGGACTGCAGGGGATGAGGGTAGAGGGGAAATTAAAAGTGGTTGTTGGTTCATGGGGTCTGAGTTCCAACTGCTGGTCACGTGACGCAGTCAGGCCACCAATACATATCTTTTTTACAAAAGTTGTGTATTTTTTCTAGGCATTTTTTTTTCAAGAATTTTATTTTTTACTTCACCATTTGAGAACTAAGTTCGCGATGGTTAAAAACACAAATTTCTTGTTAGGTTTGATTTTATTCAAATATAAGTCTATTATGTGCTTATTACTGATGGCTTATATCCCATCTTTTTACATATGAATGAGTTCATTATTAACAATCTCATTTCACCGGAAAAAAATGCGTTTGTTTTGTTTGTCTCTTCTCGAGATGTGTGATTTGCTGCATGTTACGAATCGCAGTCAAATATAAACCTTTTGTCCTATATTGCCTATCACAACCAGATATAATGCTTTGGCTTCATGCTGCCCATCGTGGCCAGATATAAAGCTTTTCCCCCCAAACTGAAAACAGCCAGCCAGAAATAATGCTTTTATTCTAGCGCAGGCACCAGGAAACGAATGTAGGGTGCAATTTTAGACCATTTTTTTCATAGTGAAAATATGTGTAAAGTGTGTAGTAGTGCGACGGATGTGCGGCCCAGGTGACTGAACTTTGGCCAGGCATAAAGCGTGACGGTGCACATTGGTCGCTGGTAGACCCAGGGGCCCGACCAGCTGGGAGACCCAGGGGCCCGGCCAGCTGGTAGACCCAGGGGCCCGGCCAGCTGGTAGACCCAGGGTTCTGACCGGCTGGTAGCCACGGAAGTCCGACCTACAAACAGCTCCAGCTTGAGGCCTGGCCCACTGGTTACCCCAGGGGTTTGACCCTCTGGTAGCCATAAGGGTCTGGTCTACTGGTAGACCTAGAGGCCCGACCCATTGGTAGATCCAAGGTATTGGCCCACTGGTTGCTCCAGGGTTCATCTCACACAGTGGAAGCAACCAATGTCAAACTACACTGGAGTTCTGATGAAGAAATATGAAAGAGAAAAGAGGAATTTTTGCAGCGAACTGTTGACCTTCCCAAACCTTACACTGTATATGGCGCCTGAGTCGTGACGGTGTATATTAAATGTTCCTCTCCCGGTGTATTATTCTAGCACGTTCAAGACCTTACTGATAAGACCCTAGATCAGTCTCTTCCCAGAACAGTCGTTAACGTGACTTTCATACACTGGGGTCACGTGATTCAGGTCACAGCTGTGTGCCCTCACTGGAGCTTCATTCATCAGGCATGATATGGAGGAACTAATTAATCTACATCGTGAATACCCTGACCAGGGAGATGAAGTCCAGCCATTATTAGCGATATGCAGCCGGCAGCGGCTGGAGCCGTGAGGCAGATGCAGTATATAGTGTGGCGAGATATCAGGGTATGTCACCACTCATGATGGTGCCTGCCTCTGTCCCAGTGTGTGAGCCACTGCTACCATGTTACGTCTCCCTGTCTGCCTCACAACCAGGAGGATGAGGCACGAACGTGTGAGTGTTTTCCTCATGATCACATGGAGTACTGTGATAAAGGTGTACTCCCTGAAGACGTGATGAACACACACGTCACTCAGACATATTCCGGAAAACGTTCTCAACGTAGTCATGTACTCATCCTGGGTCCCCTCCCCCTCCTCCACCTCCATCCTTGCCACGTCATCAGCTCTGCCCCTCCCACACGCCAGGCCTCTCTGTGCTGCTGTTCTCACGTCGCTCGTCACATATAAAACGATGATAAATACGCGTCGCTCGCACCTGTTTCATACTATTTTACAGTTAGTCTACTGCACTACAACACGCCTTACACAAACACAACCCAAGACAGACACAGACCCACTTGTAGAAAGTTAGTCGCCGAATTTTATTATTGTGTGAAGAGAAAGGGGCTTCTCTGTGCTGCAAATTACAGCTTTTATCCCTGGGTCTGGTATGTGATGGACCATTCCTACCGCTGCTGCCCTCACTGCCAACGTGGAACAAAATTCATGTTATGCTGCCGGCAGTGGCAGCTGTGAGGGGCACGCCGGCCTTCTCCCACCACCAGAAATATTGCAACGCCAATGAAAGAATTTCCTCAATTACGCGACTACTCTTGCAGGCGTCACGTTATATATGCGCCGCTCCGGATGACATACAATGAGAACGGAACTGTTTCTTTCCTTTACTCTGACTTTACATCTTTTACTTATTTTCCTGAAGTTTTCTTGGGAATATGTTACGCATTTTTTAGCCTCACAATTGTTTTTCACCTGAAGAGATTCACATTACGCCTCGTCCACCGGGCTGCAGTTGCCTGAAGACCAGAACTCTATGCACCCACCGAGGCATAAGTCATTAGGGATATTGTAGGTGGACTAATTAGTCTCCTGCTTCAATGCAGAGACTGATGAAGTGAGGTTTCATTAGTGTTAATGATATATAGCGCCAGACGCAATATCCAATAAGATTCACGAGTTCCCTGGTCGCGGGATATGACATTTCCAGTTCAAGATTCTCTCTCTCTCTCTCTCTCTCTCTCTCTCTCTCTCTCTCTCTCTCTCTCTCTCTCTCTCTCTCTCTCTCTCTCTCTCTCTCTCTCTCATGCCCTCACATCCATTTCCTGATATAAACATTTGTGTCCATTTACAGCTGTTCCATTCATCTCTCACTCCCTTTGACGACGCTCACACCACCCGGCTCCTCCTCCACCAGACACTCGGAGCCCTTAAGTATCAACACATCCATGCATGTGTTCACCCATTACGTCTGCGTTTCTCTCTTAACGTAGGACGAAACCTCGTGGGGCGATTTATTTCTAGCACAAGATTGTAAACCTATGTAAACATCCTGGCAATAATGACAGGAAGCAGAACCAAGCACTTAACTCTTAAAACCCCAGAGAAAGGGGCAAGATGGAGTAAATTCACTTGACTCTCCAGATAGTCAGAAGCTGCGAACGATATTAACAGAACTTCCTTCTGGCTCATCAGTCAGCCTTTGATTTAGGCGTCCAATCTCGTGGCCAACTATTCCAGGAGTTACACTTCCTATATTCACAAGTTAATTATGTTAGACGAGATTTGGCCAGTGCTTGAAGGAAGGGAGTTTGAAAGAGGAAGAGAAGGAGGAGTAGGAGGAGGACGAGGAGGAGGAGGAGGAGCATAATTGCTACATGAGGAGCCTGAAGATGTGGCACCATCGGAAAGGCTGACGGTCCCACAGCCTAACGTCAGCTTCTTAATAAATGGAATTAAACATCACTGATATGAGACCTGATGTTTTGTGACGTAGTCTTTCCTGGATGGCTTTGTTAACGGCTATGAAAGAGCATAGAAGGACCAGCAAACGCGTCAGTGCTGACACAGTTCTCTAACTGTGTAGTGAGGACAGAATAACTAAAGTAGAAACAGAGAGACAGATTAAGGAAAATATAGAATGAACAGCGGAGATACAGATGGGAATATGAAACACGGCCGGAGAACAAGAATGTCAGATGCTGTCTACTGGACCCGTGTGAGAATACTCCTTGCCCTTTATGGTGAACCCAGAACAAAATAAGAGCATCAGTGATGCCCTGACCACCTCCCACAGTGCTGGCAGCCTCTCCCATTATCAACAACCCTCACAGGGCGTCGTCGTCCGTGCCATCGCTTGACATCCTTGGTGGGTGTTTGTGCTCGGCGGTCCAGGCGACCCTACTCCTAAATCCACAGCAGCCCCGGGGCTATTGTGATGCTGATGAGATCTGTGCAGGGAACCCGGTCTTAACAAAAGGTTTCTGTGCCTGTCGGAACCAAATAGTATGAGACGCGCGGAGTCTGTCTTGGGGTAGCCTTCGGCACTTAAAGATTCAGTCTCCAACAGTGTCTTTGCTAAGATAGTTTTTAACACTATTGTGTTCCATGATAACATCAACTCTAAAATGTCTGATTACTACGTAATTATAGAATGGTCAGCTTTTTACTTTTTTCCAACCATAAGAGGCTAAAAGACAAATACTTTTGAGATATATAACCTCCAAGGTCCAGTATTGAAAAATGTTGATGTTTGGAAGATTTCAAGAAACTTACCTTAGCTAGTTAGAATATGCGAAATCTAAATAAGATATTGTAACCAAGTTTTAAAAAGAAAATCTTACCGTCGGGTTTACGACTTTTGTTTATGAATTTATGGCTGCTGTTGGAATGAAACGAGGGTGAAGTTTGCATTCTGGAGATTTACCTTCGGTGAAATAGATTTTCCTACCTGGAGAAGATAGATATATGGCAGCTGCATTACTGACTTTTTTATGGATGTCAACTTGGCAGGAATAGGGGGCGCGCAATCAAGTATGGTCAGGTAGAATGTTGGAACAGAGCGGTGTTGGTGCGCGGCCAGCCTGGCACGGTGGTGATTGGTCGTACGATCATCGCTCCGAAAATTAATCCCATCCTTTCACATGATCCTCTCACTCACCTCTCTCACATGTTCCTCTCACTCACCTCTCTCACATGTTCCTTTCACTCACCTCTCACACGTTCCTCTCACTCACCTTTCTCAGTCATCTTACTTGCAACTCTCCCATCTTCCCTCTCCCACAATTCTTACCTCTCTGGCTCCACACATTCCAATTCTCCTTCTTTTTCCTCCATATTTTACTTTCTTCTTTCCTGCCTCTCTGATCATCACCCAGTCATCCTGGTACCCTGCCACCTCACCCCTCATTCTTTTCCTCTTCCTCTCCTACATTTCTCTTTCTCTTTTATTCTTCTTCTTTCATCACAATAGTTAAAGGTCATTGTTCTTGTCTCTCATGCCAATATCCAGCACGAATTAGTTGTTTTGTTTATAGTTTGCACGCGGCTCAGAACGAGATCCTTCGACATCAAAGAGCCAAATCGAAATCTATATGTAAATTCAGCCCTTTGACATTCAGTAATAAAGAATTGAAAATAACTTCATTACAATTGCAGATACGTTTCTGAGAGGATTTGCTTAGCATACACACAGCTCGTCTAGTATTAGCTTAGATTAAGTTAGTCCACAGTCCATTGGAGGTGTTCAGTACGTTATATAATAATGAATCATAGCATCAGTACTCATAATGTACAGGGATGACCCAGCCAGAACAACAACACAACGTAGTGAATTATATGTTGATTTGACATTGGAAATACTGTATGATGGTTTGGGGTAAGTCATGCGGTCGAGAGGAATACCGATCGTCAGTGTATTGTGGGTCGACTTGGAACATTACAACATTCATCGGTAATTCTCTGTGTTCATGTGGAAAGTCATTGTGTTCATCTGTTACACGCGTTTGTTCATCTCTACCGTTATTATCTTGTTTTGTTAAGTTTCTTTGTTTACTTGTAGCGTTCTTATGGCCATTTGTGTTATTCTCATGTCCATTGAAAACGTTCTTTTATTTATCTGTAGCGTTCTTATGTTCCTCCTTAACGTTTTCATGTTCTTCTATAACGTATTCAAATTCCTGTCAAGTTTCTGGTGCTCGGCTGAGAGGTTCTCACATCTAACTAAAAGTTCGACAATTTTCATCTTGAACGAACCAATATTTTTCGAAACATAACTTTTGTCGTTCGTTTCTAGTGAAGCAATATTACAATACCGGCGCCGCCCGCGCTGAGGGAAGCAGGACTTGTTGGGAGTCGCTCCCAGAGGACACACCAGGTCTGACCTGGCAGCGTCACATCCTAAAGTTTTCTCATGATAGTGAAAGAGGAAGATAAAGGGATCAAACCTGAGCACCGACCCGCCAACCCCGAGGAGATGATTGTATTGAGGGCACTGCTCCGCAATCTTACTTGAAGATGGTTTCCTAAAGGTTGTTGCCGGGGTACAAACTACTGCATACATTGCCATGTACTTTCATTAGTATTTGATTCTGTATCTCTGACTAAAGGCCGCTAAGCTAGTAATATATTGGGCAAGGTAGGATTGGAGAGCATCACATGTGGTGTAGATACGTACGTTAATTCCCCGAAGAACCTGCCACTGCACATAGTGTAACCAGCTTCTCTGTAGTCTCCGGAGGGCACTGCCCTTGTCTGAGTATAACACGGTGGATACGGTAACATAAATGGGAATCATATCCTCCAGATTGTTGCCATTCACAGGTAGCTAGACGGGGAAGCTAATGTGGCCTTTATGAAGGTATAGATTCGGTCGAGAGTTCACAGAAGTATCTTAATGGATGGAGCTCCTTGATTAGTGCACATCACTGCGCCAGCTGGTAATCACCTCTCGTCTCTTCGACATTGGAGGCTTGACGCAGAGTAACGATAAGTTTGGCATCAGAAGTGTCTCAGAATCGATAACGTTTAGAGATCTGTTAAACATCCTTCATATTTTCCTCTAACTTCAAAGCAGCCTGGCTCGCAATATCGCTTCCCCTCCTCACTTCTCTTTTGATATCTAAAATGACGAGACTTGGGACGACGGTGTTGAAGACACACTGAGAAATACGTTTCACAGGAATTATCCCGCGCGACGCCCCAGAGTTGGCTGCTCCGTCCCGGGAGGCGGGAAATGAAGCAGAGAAGATCAAAGCCGCAGGTCGTGAGGCCGCCCGACTGCTGGTCGTCGTCTCACGACCTGGATGTATTGAGGCCGACCACTGCTGCTGCTGCTGCTGATATATATATATATATATATATATATATATATATATATATATATATATATATATATATATATATATATGTGTGTGTGTGTGTGTGTGTGTGTGTGTGTATACTTATCTCTGAGGATAGGGGAGAGATAATACTTCCAACGTATTCCCTGCGTGTCGTAGAAGGCGACTAAAAGGGTTAGGAAGTGGAGGGCTGGAAATTCTCCCCTCTCGTTTTTAACTTTTCCAAAAAAGGAAAAGAAAAGGAGCCAAGTGAGGATATTTCCACTAAGGCTCAGTCCTCTGTTATTAAGGCTACCTCGCAAGTGCGGGAAATGGCGAATATGTATTAAAAAAAGAAAATATATATATATATATATATATATATATATATATATATATATATATATATATATATATATATATATATATATATATATATATGTATATATATATATATATATATATATATATATATATATATATATATATATATATATATATATATATATATACATATACATATATAATATATATATATATATATATATATATATATATATATATATATATATATATATATATATATATATATATATATATATATATATACTGTTCCGTCTTATAGTAACTAAAATACGAAAAAGAGAGAGTTTCCAGTCACCTCCACCTCTCCCGGCCCTCTTAGTCGCCTTCTATGACACACAAGGAATACGTGGGTAGAATTGTGTCCTCTGCCATCCCCTGGGATAGTTTCGGTGCATTATGCATGACAGCTACAGAGTGGATGTGAGCGAATGAGGCTATTCCTCCGCCTGTTCCGGGCGGTACCTCGCTGACGCCACGGGAAATACCGAACATGTATAATGTGTGTGTGACTGTGTTTGTGTGTACTTTATGAATACACTTGCTACTATATCCTGTTATACAGTTATGAGGAACAGTAAAACCCTTCACTGTCTCCTGTAGAAGGCGGGTAGAACACGAATGTGTCGGTATGCTCCTCCCGATAATGTTGGGGAGGAGGAGGTGCCGGGGGGGCATGGTAGGGCTGGGGAGGAGGCATATGCCGGAGGAGCAGGGAAAGGCTGGGGAGGCGTTCTCCTCTCCCCAGAACACGCAGTACTTATTGCCTCCCTTTGAAACATAGACGCTCGGGTAAGTGGTCTTATGTAATGTATTTCGGTCATTCAGAATCATTTCCAGGTGGCTTCCAGGGTCCAAACCCTCCTTGGCAGAATTTACATCACATTCCAGTGTGTTGGTCAGGTCACACATGTCACACACATCTACCTCACAGTGTGGCTAATGCTCATGTAACTGTTTATCTTTTTTCTGTAAGCCTCATATTAAAAGCAATAACAAATTTACAACAAATGTAGAGTCTAAGGCATGTAGACCATATGCATGTAAACATGTATTACGGAAGAGAGGTACACATAATGCCATAAGTATGAGCCAACGATAATATCCACTTAAACATCTGTATGTGTGTGTGTGTCATGGAGCAAGGCTTGAAATAACTTAGTATAGGCAAGTTACTGCTGAAGCGTTTGAATGATAAAGATGTGTTGTGAGATCACGAGCATCCATCAGTCATAAGAAAGTGAATAATTACAGTTGGTTTAAGTTCATATAGGGACCCAGGCAGTGACGCTACCAGTCTCTGGTCCCTCATATTGACGCACTTCCCTCCGTCACAGTTATGAGAGGAAAGTTGGACTCAGGAGAGTCCGAACTGGCTCAAAGTATCATAACAAGCTTGTTGTTATCTCAGCTAAAGTTAGAAGTTTGCAAGAAATGTTCATGTTGAGCAAATCTCGAAATTCACTGTTGAAAGTCAGACTTTGTCGGGAGTTCTTGTGTTGGTGCCAGACTATTGGTTCTTTGGTTTACAATAGAAAAGGTGAGTAGTTATGCCACCTACAGTATAGCTAATACGCTGATGACGAGCTGTGTTGTTCGGTACACACAGAAACATTCACACAACAACACTTACGTAGCGTAAGTGAGGTCAGGAACCTTCCTAGCACAGAAACTGAAATTTACGTAGATAAACTAGACTGAACACTTTTTCGCCACATTGAAATGCGTGGCGGGTTCCATAGACGCAACTAAACCAACCAACAAAGCGGAAATAAATTTTGATACCGTATATACCATAAAACTTTTTCACCAGTCTTTGAAAATGGTGAAGTTACTAACTGCTGCATCTGAAATATCAGTATCGTATGACTGTAATCCTGAATGTTGGTCCATTGTTCATTCTAGTTCTTGCAGGTTCTCTGTACTTACCTTACAGGAGACTGTTACTGACCCCTGTGGACCGTTACTGACCACAAGAGACTGTTACCGACCCCTGTGGCCTGTTACCGACCACAAGAGACAGTTACTGACTCCTGTGGACTGTTACCGACCCCTGTTGACTGTTTGCTGACCACAAGAGACTGTTGCTGACAGATGTGAAAGGTCACATCAGTTGCGCGTCTTGTACTATCGTGGTTTCTGTTTGTATACACATGGTGTTATGCTCGTCCTGGTCACCTCTGGGATGAGCGAGATGGTTCAAACCTTTTGGGTTTCGTCTGTGTGAAGGCCACCTTAGCCCAGGCCAAGGCCAGGGACAATAGTAAGAATATGAATGAGTCTCGTATTCCAGTTTGGACAGCTGGAAGGAAATGTGTCCCGGAGCCCAGAAAAGTCCCAAGGCCTGAATAAGGTCAGACCTTTAAAAGTCTGAGTTTAATATTTCTTTCGTCTAAGATTTGCCAGAGGAATGGCTGTGGACTTGAGGGTTCTTGTACCAGTTTGGAATTTTGCGATGCCATTGTAAAACGAAAACTTTTTTTGCGATTATTTGCTTGCAAGTCACAAATGATATTCGAAAATCAGTTTCTGCTTGCGAGAGAAGGATAACAGGATGAGCCACTACAGAATGCGTGTTTGTGAAGGATGGTGGGAAGGGGTACTACTGAACGTAAGGATGCGGGAAGGATACCAGGATAGGACACCACAGGATGACGGTGTTACACAGATGCATTCTAAACCTCCAGTTTGTCAACGAGTCAGTGTGGAGAGTCTCTAAGTGCCATACTACTATGAAAGGGACTATGGTCACCCCATCACAGACATAATTACTGGGATCACACCCAGGCACAGACACATTGACTGGGATTATATATATATATATATATATATATATATATATATATATATATATATATATATATATATATATATATATATATATATATATATTTCCTGACTTCCACTGTTGTTTGTTACTTTCGTTAGCAATTATATGTTTATCATCTTTATTTTACATTCTGTTTTCATTTTGTATATCTTCTTACATGTCAATCATAATGTGTATTTTCAATCTGTTTGAAGATATTATTCTGAAATGTCTGTAATTTTTACTGAAAACGTTGTAGACGATGTAAGCAATAATTTTCTTCGAAAGACTCACGTACTTCAGACTTTTACATCACAAAAGATTCTTCGCCCTAAATTTGCTCTGAAAGTTTGCTATTAGCCTTCCACTATACCAGCGAGGATGAGGCTCTGCCCCAGACTTTCTTTCCCTCTAGACCTCAGGCTTCTCCCCCAGGACTTACCACTCACAGTGTGCCTCAGGCTTCTCCCCCCAGACTTCTTCTTCCCCCAGCCTTTCTCTCGTCAACAATAGCCATCTAATTCAGAAACTTTCTGTTCGCTGAGTCAGGTCAAGGGTCGATTGGGTTGTGACGGGAGGTGACCCCCATCATTTTGGAGTTTTTGTGAGATTTTGCTTCCTCTGCCGCGGCTGTTGAACATATGAACAAATATACTAGTATGATTTTTTTCACTGCTTGTTTCTTTGTGTCTCTTACCTTCTTTGTTTTACTTCTCTGTTGTTTTTCGTCGATTTTTTTCCTTTGTTATTATTTCAATATAGCTTTAATAGTTCTCTTTCTCTCTCATACTGTTTCTCCACCATCTCTCTCTCTCTCTCTCTCTCTCTCTCTCTCTCTCTCTCTCTCTCTCTCTCTCTCTCTCTCTCTCTCTCTCTCTCTCTCTCTCTCTCTCTCTCTCTCTCTCTCTCTCTCTCTCTCTCTCTCTATTTATACTCCAATTTTTCTGTCAGTTTAGCAGTGAGTCTGTCTATCCATTTCTCCGTCTATTATCTGTCTATCCATCTATCTGTCTGTCAGATTCTATCTAGATATTTATGGGTCTCTTTTCCTATCTCTGTGTACATATTTAGGTATCTATCAATCTATCTATCCATGTCTTATCTCGGTGTCTGCTCAACTCCCTCCCTCTCTCTCTTCCTGCGTCCCGTGTCCAGCCCTAGGCCAAGCTCAGCTTCCTCTATTGTTGTTTGTTGGTGAGGGAACAACAATATGCAAATGAGTCCGCTCTCTGGTTATTTGTTTCAGCTAAATTCATGATGCCAGTCTATTCCTATGCAACTTTTGGCCTTTCACAGTGCGACTTTACTGAAGCCAAATGGTATCCTGAATCCAAGTGGGATTTTTACCAAAGGGAAAAGAGTTGGGCAAGAATGCAATCTGACGGGACTTTGCTGAAGTCATGTAGGACTCACGTAGGTTAATCTGGTCTTTTGTGTTATTTCGTTAAGTCATGTTAGCTGCCAGTTATGTGGAGGACGTAGATCAGTACGTGAGCCAACAGCACCATTACCTTCACCCTCGTACTCCCATTCACACAGACGTTTGACCCAATCCCTCCATTCATCATGAGTGAATTCATCCGCTTCCAGTTGGTTTACTCAAATGCCTGGTGCCAGGTACCTCACTCCTCCACTCACTCGTCCTGCTATTATTCACTGCACATGACCACCATCCTCACAGCGTTCCCTGAAGGGAAAATTACCGTAATTAACTTAGGGTAATGTAGCACTAATCCCAAATTATCGTCTGCACAATATTATCCTCTGAAATGTCCTCATTTCGCATTCTCATTCAACTGAAAAGGATGTATAACTTTGGATTTTCTGAAACATAAAGTGAGGTCTATGTGTCTAAGGCCTGGTTAACCGGCGATCAGGAGTGTGTGGATGGTGTGGAGATGGTCCGCGTCTGAGCGGGCCAAACACCTCCTCTCCCGCCCCCACTGGCCTGACCTCTGCTAAGGAGACGCTCAAGTTAACCCTTTGCATATGGCGGTACGACCCTTGAGCACGACTGTACGACCGAAGACTACGACGGTATGACCATCGACCCGTTGGCTACAGCGGTACGACCCCTGAGCACAGTGTAAAATCTTGGGTCGTAACGTCATGCTGTAGGTCCCTCTGTCGTTCAGTAGGATCGTACTGTCGTACTCGAAAGGGTTTCATGGAAACATTATTACCATAGCACGTACGACGTAGATTTTTGTAAATCGTGTCACATCCTCCCGGGAATGTGTCACATACATACGTACATACGTCCGCTCCGTGTTGACACGTGAACACTTTTCCTGTAGTTTTTCCTTAAGTTTTTGTCGTGTGACTGACCAGTGGATGAGGAAACCGATTTCCATGCTAATCCGGTTTGCAATTCACTAGTCATTTTAGGACAGGACAAAAAACTCGAGTGTTGACAAGCATTATAATTTTTTTAAGGACCTTTTTTTGTGTAAGCCGAATAAATTTAATCTTTTCCCAAAACTTTTTTGAATTTTGAGTTTTTTATGATATGTCCACATAATCATGAGTTCTCGTCATGTGGGTCTTACATACGATTCACACACACACGTTTAGATCGTATGCTTAACAATACTACCTTTGGTTAACCCAGATATACACATGTTGTCCACCACTGAATTCTCATCAACATTTTGCACTTGAGTCTCTCTGATCATGACAGTTACGTTAATTAACTGAAGACTGAACACACACACACACACGCACACACACACACACACACACACACACACACACACACACACACACATATATATATATATATATATATATATATATATATATATATATATATATATATATATATATATATATATATATATTTTCTTTCTTTCAAACTATTCGCCATTTCCCGCATTAGCGAGGTAGCGTTAAGAACAGAGGACTGGGCCTTTCAGGGAATACCCTCACCTGGCCCAATTCTCTGTTCCCTCTTTTGGAAAAAAAAAAAAAAGGCTTTTTCTTACATGTATATTCCTCTGCGATCTCCGTTACAGAGAAGCAAAACTCTATCGGAATAACTAAATTGTAAATTGCTTTGATTTTCACGCTGTCTTCTCGATCCTTAAAAATGTATGGTTCTGAAATCACATTTCTCCCTCACTGGTGGTTGCCGTATTTACGGAGATGCTTCTGTTTGTTTTGTTTTATTGATGACATGTTTCACAAAGTCACAGATCACTGCCTCAGTTTGCTTGTAGTCGTATACTGTTTCCAGTGATGTTGAGTTTGAGTATATCTTTGTGGCAGAGAGACGGTCGGGATATCCTCTCTCTCTCTCTCTCTCTCTCTCTCTCTCTCTCTCTCTCTCTCTCTCTCTCTCTCTCTCTCTCTCTCTCTCTCTCTCTCTCTCTCTCTCTCTCTTACAGGTCAGAGTAGTAGCAGGTGGAAGAGGCACTACTCCTATGTACTTCCTCCCCCACCTGTTGGCCGAGTTTCTCCTCCATCTTCAGGCCTCATTCGCCCTGAAAATCAAGCACTTCATCACCGCCTCGAATATTTCTCATCACACGAACAAATATTTCTTATTTGTCTAATTACTTCTTCTGACAGCATCACAGATCTTTCTCTCATATTCCAGACAATTCATCTCTGCCTCCTCACCTCACACAGTACATACTACACAGACCAGCACAATAGAGAATCTTTTCTTTATTGTGTTCTCTTGGTCACATGTTATATTCGTGCTCCAAACAAAATCCATGTTGCATTTTCTCTGCTGCCACGCCTAGCTTTCTGCTTGAGCACACCCATTCAAGTTCCTTCACCAGTGCTTGCAACCTTCTCGTTGAGTCTGTCGTCACAGCATACTATGCACTCACAACAAGCACACCACAGTTCATGTACGAGTCATTCTCAACTTTAAGGTTCTTCTCGTGGCTTCTTCCTTGACTCATCTCACCACCACACCAGTAGAATCAACACATCCATAATGGAATGATTGACTTCCTCCCGTTCCCATATCTCTCCACCGACCCTCCGCCAGTGTTGATGGTACATACTTTAACATAACTTTTTTCGAAGATATTTTTCCTAAAAACCACTTGCATATCGTAGATCCTGTCACACTCCTTCTACATTTCATGAAAAGGAACATTTTCCATAACGCTCTCTTACAAAAGTCCCCTTGCATAAATTTAGGTCAAGCCACCAAGTCCCTTTTGAATCATCATTATAAACTTCTAACTTGTTTTCCTGTATATCAAACTTACACGATCTAGTCAGGATCAGTACCACAATGTACACCTCCCTTCCGCCTCTCCATCATCTGGGCCCTTATAACGTGCATTATTTGTGCATTAATTCTCCGCCACCAACCATCGCTTCTGTTCTCTTGTTTAACATCGAGGTTGCACTTTAGTTGATTTCGCATATTTTGTTCTTTGCCTCAATCCTCATACTTACAAGAGCATTCCGTGTCTCACATAAGTATGACGTATTCAGTAAACAATTCCAGTATAGATGGTTAATCATGAAGTCATTTTTTCTGAACATGTTTCCTAGTTTGGCTCATTACAATTCTGTTTCACTCACTCTAATCCTTGTTTCTCTATTTACAACCTTTTCATGAGAATCCCATTGCTTTTCCTTCAGTATCCTCTCGCCCCCCTCCCTCCCTCCATCTTCTTTACGTCGTCACTAACTCCTGCTAGTGGAGCTCTTAGCTGTCCCACACCGCCCGGGTCCTAATTGGCTCTCTTCTCATTTGCTTTTTTTTTCTGCACATCTTTTCCTTTATTCTTTTCCCCGTTCTTCATGCTCCTCCTCTGTCTCCACTTCCCTTGAACTCGCTGACAGGCTTAAGTAATTTTTTTTCTTCCTTTTTTCACGGTGACTTACCTCGAGCCATATATCTTCTGTATATCATATTCCATCTTGTTTCCTTCTCTGTGTCATTCCCCACTTTCATCTTTCCATTATTTCATATCATCCTCATTCCTTATTCATTCTAACTTTAACAAAGATTTAATGGTCTCTCTAATTCTTATCTGTTCTCTTTCTATATTCACGTGTCAAAAGTGATTCACAATCTTCATCTTTATTAAACAATAAATCCACAGATGTGAATTGGTCTTAAAAGCAAGTGACTTTATTCTGTTAAAGACTGAGGGAAGCATCTTCATAGAAAACATTGTTTTCCACCAGCGTTATTTGCCTCTTGATCGCCTTTTCACGAGTTAGTCTATGACTTTGCTGGCCAAGAAACTTACTGGCCTCCCTCCCTGTGTACGATGCATGACCTGAGTCTGCTTCCTGAGGACGACGTGAGGTTTCTGAGGGAGGAGACTCCCCGACCCTCCCTCCAGTCTGCTGACACCCAGCTCGCAAGACGTGAGACTAACTGTTATAACAGTTCCTTAATGTTAATTGTGCCTTTGACTCTAGTGAGGAAGCGAATTACACACACACACACACACACACACACACACACACACACACACACACACACACACACACACACACACACACACACACACACACACACACACATTTAAAGATTTTTTTGTAATTTGTAATGATTTTTTTCACATTCACGGGATTCGTTAAGGTTAAATATCAGCTGCAGTTCACCTCCCTCCTTTGATAAGAATCGCTTCCCCCCCCTCTCTCTCTCTCTCTCTCTCTCTCTCTCTTTCAAGTTCCAATGAGTAACCTGCCTCCCATCACACTCACGTAATCTTTCTTCCCATACAAGTTCACGATTTACTGTCCAAATTTGCCATTCGATTTTAGTGAGTTTTCTGGTTATTGATTATCAGATTAATCAAATTTCTCATATATATGGTAATGAGGCTCATAGATTACTGAGGCTATTTGCCTGAGTAGCCATTTCTAGTTGGTCAGAGATCTGGACTGATATTTTCTCCTTTTAATCGTC
Source organism: Panulirus ornatus (assembly GCF_036320965.1). Taxonomy (NCBI): domain Eukaryota; kingdom Metazoa; phylum Arthropoda; class Malacostraca; order Decapoda; family Palinuridae; genus Panulirus; species Panulirus ornatus. The sequence goes on along the minus strand of NC_092294.1, from coordinate 11,203,732 downwards.
CTGGTGAAGGATTATTACGAGGTGCGCCCTCTTGATGATGTCATTAATAACTAATGGATCTCCTCTCCCATATTCTCTCTGTGATTATCTCTATCTATGTCTGTATCTCTATTTCTGTCTCTCTCTATGTCTCCCCTCCCCTGGCGCTCTAAGGTTAATGGGAAAGAACAAGAAAATAGTGTCTGGAATGTGTGGACTCACGCACCGTCAACGCCCAGCTATGACCCTCTCATCCTGCTGCTACCCCGCTCCTCTCCATCTACTACCCCTTACCCACCCCATTCCTCTCCATCTGCTACCCCTTACCTACCCCGCTCCTCTCCATCTACTACCCCTTACCCACCCCATTCCTCTCCATCTACTACCCCTTACCCACCCCATTCCTCTCCATCTGCTACCCCTTACCTACCCCGCTCCTCTCCATCTACTACCCCTTACCCACCCCATTCCTCTCCATCTGCTACCCCTTACCTACCCCGCTCCTCTCCATCTACTACCCCTTACCCACCCCACTCCTCTCCATCTGCTACCCCTTACCTACCCCGCTCCTCTCCATCTGCTACCCCTTACCTACCCCGCTCCTCTCCATCTGCTACCCCTTACCTACCCCGCTCCTCTCCGTCTGCTACCACTCAGTTAACCTTGTTCATTCATAGGTTGCCATATTAACTGTTTTTCTTTCCCGTTTACCCACACGAGCAAAGATTCTTTTTATAATTCCTGTACAGTTCCGCCCAGCTGCTCTGGCTGAACGGATCTTAGAACAGGAAAACAAACCGTGTTCCGCCTGCCCTGGACACCTTCAATTTCCACAGGGACCTGAAATAAAAGGAGAAGGGGAAAAAGAGGGGCTGCGCCCCCCTGAGGCCAGCATAAGCAATGTGAACCCAACCATATATATATTTTTCTCCTCTCCCACATTAGTCCAAGGCCAGCTAGGCGACGCAGTTGGCTGGAATAGACTCAGAATTATTCTGAACCCTGGCCAATATTCTGACCATTGCCAGGAAGGCCTACACCCCGTCTCCACTTAGCTCGTCCTCCTATGGTGAAAGCTCAGGTCTGGCTTTCTTTTATATGGAAGGTGGCGCCCCGGGCCAGTCTCTTGAGCAACGAAATGTGCCGGGTCAAAACCTCCAGTGCTCAGAGCACCTGCTCTCTCTCTCTCTCTCTCTCTCTCTCTC
>NC_092294.1:10480048-10532548 GCF_036320965.1 Panulirus ornatus | reverse complement strand
CCTTGATACAGGCGTCCTTCGAGTCCCTGGTATCCCTAGTACATCGCATACCCTTGCCACGCCTTGACGCGGCCATTTCGCCCTCCCATCATACGCCCTCTAAGGCTGCTGTATTCGCCCTATCATGCCTTGTTCTGATTTACAAACTCATCCCTCACCAGGTCTTCCTAGTCACTACATCTACCCCTACCACGCCTTATTACAACCAGTGCACTCTCCTCCACAACGTTCTGGTACAGCCGCTAGACACGTCGCTAGTCACCCCTACCAGGCCTTGTTATTGTTGGTTGTGTGGTGCTGCGGGTGGAAGTGAATTTGACGGCACCGGAGGCAGCTACTGTGATGCCAATGGTGGCAATGTTAGCAGCTCTCTGGCGGCAATATTGGCAAAGTTTCTTGCCTGTGACGGCACTGTTAGTAGCAAATGGTCCTTTATACCACTGTTGGTACTGTTATTGGTCCTGCGGTGCTGCTAATGGCTCTTTTAGGGGCTCTATGATGCTGCTGATGGCGGTTATAATAGCTCGTGTGACAACAACGCTGTTGGCAGGGTTAGTGGCGCTGATAGCTTTATTAGTGTCCTGTAATATCAATGATAGTGTTGATGGCCTTATGACGGCATTGTTAGCAGAGTTAGTGGCCTTTGGCGATGGCTGTGGTAGAGATAATGGCAGTGTTGTGGTGGATCAAGTATGTGGCCATTGTGGTAGTATGGCAGACTAGCAATTCTGCCTTTTTTGTCCTGAAGGCACCAACAGTAACAGTGATGTACTGCTGCATGCTACGTTCGCTTGGCTTGGTTTAGATTAGTTATTGAGCTCCACAGATGTCTTTTGTTGGCTTTTGTGTTGCTTGACGAAGAACATGGAGGAGATTCCGTTTCTTAATGATTTCTTAAAGCGACACTTTAGCCGGGACATTACCGAGACTCCCTCCTGCTTGCTAAATGACTGTACAGTTCCCCTGAAACATTATCTAGCTGTTCATTGTACAACTATATTTCCAACTGAGTTGGGTGAGGAACAGCAATGACTCCGGGAGAAAGAAGCTGCACTGTAGCAGAAACAAAAATTGTCTCTATTAAAGTCTCCAAAATCCAGTGCGGCTGGAACTTGGGTGTGCGTAAAGATTTCTGGTAACTGTGGCTTTTGTATAAGCACTAAACTCCTCACAGCAACGGTTGGGTACAGTAGGGAAAACGAGGAGGAAGACGAGGTGAGACAAACCTTCAGGAGGAGAGAGAAGAAATAGAAATGAGTACTTAAGAGGAGAAGACGGATCACACCTAGAAGAACCATCATACTGCCACAACAACCACTAGTTGTTGGTTACCCTTCTGTTACGAAGACATCGTACAGGACCGGTCTCAACCTCGTCATCCAATGGGCTGCCACTGGTCGCTATATACAGTCACACATTTGCCCCGGGATGCGATCCTCTACTCCTTTACAATGATTCTGATTTTCCCCGTAAGAGCGACAAATTCACTGTTGTACGTGTACCATTTTGTGGGCAAAGGCACCGATGACGATACAGAGGAAAGAAACGGTCCAGAAATGGATGAGTTGGAAGGCTTGTGATGCTGTACCCTATCGGAGGCTCGGTGGCTACGGGCAGGAATAAGAAGTAGAATATTTCACTGAATAGATGATTAACTTAGTAGAAGGAAGCAAAGGACACATCATCAGCAAGGCAAAGGGTAAAAAGAAAGCGTTTTTATGTCCTTTTTTCTTAAATTGCGTCACAGACTCCCTTGGGGTAGAGGTTAGTGTTCCTGACCGCGACTCATTCACGGGCCGTCAAGGGTCGAGCACACAGATTCGATTCCTGGTTGTGGCAGTCGGTTCACAGTCAACCCAGCTGTTCATTCACCCTTAGGGGTTGGTCATATATATATATATATATATATATATATATATATATATATATATATATATATATATATATATATAGCGTTAATGTGATGACTTTGATTGGGGCCTCATCTAACGTAAAAAGAAATATATTTCCACAACCTTGCAGATCACATCCTCTAGGGATACTGGTCTGCAGTTCAGTGCTTCTTCCCGGTGTCCTTTCTTACATAGAGGTATGACGTTTGCCATTTATCACTTCCTTTTTATTTTCCGCTTCTACAATATCTCGAAGAAAAATTGAAGGGGTTTGTCTCGTGTGTGAATAAGAGAGAGAGAGAGAGAGAGAGAGAGAGAGAGAGACTACCAAATCCTTTCACGACTCAAGTAAAACACTTAGATCCTTTATTTTGCTCTGCGTTGTGAGCATAAATGCGTTCATTTTATACATGTAGTGTATATAGCGAAATTGTAAGTGTTTTGGTAATAAACCCTTTGAACCGGGTCTTATGCAGGGCAGCTACCGTCCCTCCTGCCTTCCAGAATAAATACTTCCACCATAAATAGGGATTTGAATCCCTGATCCCGGACTTGGTTGGGGCTCACGCGGGAGGGAAGGTTGAGCTGATGGATCTTCTGTTACGTGTTTCCTAATTTTCCTAAGTGATACTCTGTTTTCTTCTTACTTTTCTTATTTTTTTCCGATAACTAAGATTTCAATACATTCTGGTCGTTTACTTTTCGTTAGTATACTTTGACTTTTTTGCTAATTTGTATGAAAAATCTCATAAGTTAGGGGAAGAGGGAGATGCGTTAAATCATATCAACTCGGACTTTTTACTTGGGTAACAATACAATTTTTTTCAGTACAAAAAGAAATGAAATGGTTATGCAACAGAGGACAAACAAGAGCGTCGTGATATACTTCACACATTATAACACTTACAGGCTGTCCATAGCATAATGAAGTTAGTGACTGGGGGGATAATTCTAAATAAGTTTACTAGACTTACACCGGTGAGACACTCGTCCTGAACTCAGTGACAGGCATTTATGCAAACATTACGTAGGCTGCTCATCAGCTAACCATTTCTCGGTGGTAATGTTCTATATTTAGTTTTTTGAGGCACTTTTAGCAATAAAAAAAGAACTGATGTCATCCTTACACAAGGAAAGTTAACTCCAGTTAATGAAGTACATGAGGTCCTGCTTGTTTGATATAAGAATGGTATTTCAGGCAAAAAAAAAAAAAAAAAGAAAAGATAGCAAATATTTACCTGAAGAGCAAGCAAAGGCACTAGAAGGCGGCCAACTCCTTTGCTGCGGCATGAACATTCAACCATGAACTATTGATTTAAACTGAAGCGTTATCGGACAGAGAATCAGATCATACTGAACTCGAAAGTCCTCACCATAAGCGTAACGCTTTGATCACAGTTCAGTTGGCTAAGTTTCTGGACACGAAAGTATTATGACGGTTCTAAGATACTGGAGTTAAGATTTCTCTTGATACCGTAAGTCTTGTTCTTCGTTCTTTAACAATTAGAAAAAGCGTTGAGTTCATACTAACACAAAGAGACCATGACTCAAATGTTACGACTAGTTCTTGATATGCTTTCACTTCCACAATAATTGTTTTAGGTATGGAAGATGTCTGCTGGATGTACAATAGGACTAAGTAAAACTTGCGTTACATTTTATAAAATGATTTTAACATACACTGAGCATTTTCATCTGACACCACCAGCAGATTCTAGTGATAATAAGACATCTGTATCAGATGCTTTAAGATAGATATCTTTATTTGACAGCTAACCTTGGAGGCTTAAAGCCTTTCGTTAGTACCTCCAAGGTTTAGCAGAAGACAAGAAAGAACTCAGAACCGCACACCGCTAAACCACACTAGCCATTAACGAAAAATACTTGGAACATACAAGTCTCCATTTCATTGCCGTACTGTTAAGCAACTGACATGTTAGAACGGAGAAAATTTTTACAAGAAGAAATGGTTCCTATAAGATAATTGAAACTACATATTAATTTCCGTCGGTGAGAAAGTCCATTTGTATATTTTCCGGTGATGAGATAATACAGATTATTAGTTTCAGGGATATCAAAGTCTGAGAGAGATGCTACATGCTTCTTGCAAAGAAAGACGCAGTTAAATGTAGGAAAACTGATGATGCTATTGATAAGACGAAGCCAAGATGAAAGCAGCATTGCAAACATTCTCAAAATGGAATATGTAAGACCACTGTACTAAGGGAAAGTAACAACAAACCAGTATGCCCACGTTAGCTTGACATTACATGTGACAGAAGGCTCCGAAGACGCGATAACGGAACACAGTGCTGGAGCATTTGATCATCAACTGGAGAGATGAAGGCCAACATGGATTCGTGCCTAGGAAATATATGCAGACACGATTTTTAGCTCACTGCAAGAGCATTTGTGAAACGCTAAGGAAGATGAACACTTTTTCTCTGTTCTGTTACACCAGGGCAGTGTATTCTAAATAGCAACTGATTCACTTTCCAGCCCTCCACGACTAGCAAACTGTAGACCTGCTTTTTTCCTCGATCCTGTAATTTACCTTCCTTGCCACCCCCATCCATGAAAATACGAAACAACCATGGTGACGTCACCCTCGAAGTACTTCCTCTCTCAGCTTGGACTATTCACTCGTCTCCGTTGCTACCCCCACACACGAATTACTCTCTCGAGAAATACTCTTCACACCATCTTGTAGCTTTCCTTCCACACCATATACTTGTAGCATCTTCAACATGGCTTTGCTCTCAACCCATTCGTACCCTAATGTATATATATATATATATGTATATATATATATATATATATATATATATATATATATATATATATATATATATATATATATATGTGTGTGTGTGTGTGTGTGTGTGTGTGTGTGTGTGTGTTGGAAAGGATCACGATTTTGCGCTTGATAAAGATATTCCTGAGTCCACAGAGAAAATGAAACACGATAAGTTCCCAAGTGCACTTTCGTGTAATAATCACATCATCAGGGGAGACACAAGAGAGAAATATAAGTCAGTTGATATACATCGAAAACACGAAGCTAGGACGCCATTTGGTAAACATGCGATTGTCCACGACATACAACGAGCGTTCATAAACTTATCATTTTACAAATTTTATCAACAATAAAGTTATCTAATTTGTATAGACCATTACTAATATTATCATAATTCTTTGCGTATTTGATGATAGAAGATTCAATGATATTTCTCGTGGTGATAGAGTTAGAGTTAATAACTGAGATGGCATTACACCAGTCAATACAATGATCATAGTTTTTAACTTGATTAAACAATGCATGTGGTTTTTGTCCCGTCCTTATGCTATATTTATGTTGCTCAAGTCTAACAGAAAGATCCTTACCACTCTTCCAACATAAAATTCATCAATTTCGACATGGCACTTATAGATGCATCCAAGAGAATTTTCTGGTGAATTCCTGATTAAGGTATTCTTTTTAGTACAATTGTTGCTGAAGGCAATATTTACATTAAAGAATTTAAGCAACATGGGAAGTAAAGTGAAATTATTATCAAAAGGGAGAACTAAAAGATTCTTGGTGTCAATGGGATGTTTGGGCTCAACTCTACAAAATGATTTCTTTGCTAACTTAAGGGATTTATCAATGAAAGATCTAGGGTACTTTAACTTGGATCCAATAGAATATATCTTCTCAAACTCATCATCAATAAACTCTGGATTGCAAATACGTAATGCCCTAAGGAACATAGATTGAAATGATGATAATTTAACTCTGTCATGTTGAGATGGGTAATAATGGATGTATGAGCATACATTGGTAGGTTTTCTGTATATGCTAAACTTAAACTTGTTTCCTTACCTATGGATCATGCAGTCTAAAAATGGTAACGTACCATTATTTTGGGAGTTGTGGTTTCGGTGCATTATCACATGACAGCTAGAGACTGAGTATGAACGAATGGGGCCTTTGTTGTCTTTTCCTAGCGCTACCTCGCACACATGAGGGGGGAGGGGGTTGTTATTTCATGTGTGGCGAGGTGGCGATGGGAATGAATAAAGGCAGACAGTATGAATTATGTACATGTGTATATATGTATATGTCTGTGTGTGTATATATATGTTTACGTTGAGATGTATAGGTATGTATATTTGCGTGTATGGACGTGTATGTACATACATGTGTATGTGGGTGGGTTGGGCCATTCTTTCGTCTGTTTCCTTGCGCTACATCGCTAACGCGTGAGACAGCGGCAAAGCAAAATAATAAGAATACAAAATAAAATAAATACCATTATTTTCATTTTCTACAGTAAATTTGATGGAAGGTACTAAATTGTTGAGTAAGGGGAGAAATATTTTTAAATTTTCATTTGTTGGCCAAACACAAAGAACATCATCTACATACCTAAACCAAATTGCATCAGAAGGTAAGATATCTTTAAGTAGTTTTGTTTAAAAAAATTCCATATAAAGATTACTTAGTACAGGTGAAAGAGGGTTACCCATTGCCATACCAAATTTTTGAGCATAATAATCTCCATTGAATTGAAATACACAGTCTTTTATACACAATTTTATCAGTTCATGGAAAACAGACTTTGAAACAGGTAAATGAATATCATCCAAGACATCAAATAGATATTCTAAAAGGTATCAACTGGAACTTTAGTGAAAAGTGAGGAAACATCAAAGCTAACTAGTTTGAAATCAGAACATAGATATTGTTTAGCTTGTAGACTAAATCTACATTTTTCATGATATTAGAATTTGATACCTTACCCACAAAAGGGCTTAATAAAGAAACTAACAATTTTGACATTTTATATGTGATGCAGCCTACTGAACTCACTATAGGTCTTGCTGGAAAATTCTGTTTGTGTTTTAATAAGTCCATACATATATGGCAATGAAGGGGACAAAGATGACAAACTTTTGATAAGAGAAATGTTACCTTTCAACAACAGCTTCATTTCTTTATTGAAATGGGAATTGACTGCTTCTAAGGGAATTTTACTAAGTTTAGAATATGTTGTGTCATCATTTAAAAAATCATTCATTTTAGATAAATAGTTACTTTTGTTATACGTTGAGATGTATAGTAATGTATATTTGCGTGTGTGGACGTTTATGTATATACATTTGTATGTGGGTGGGTTGGGCCATTCTTTCGTGTGTTTCCTTGCGCTACCTCGCTAACGCGGGAGACAGCGACAAAGAAAAATAAAAGAAAGTTACTTTGTCTAAAATCACAACAGTGTTAGCCTTATCTGCTTCAGTAATATGTATATACTTGTTTTTTGTTTTTTTTAAGGTGTTAATAGCTCTTATAAATCTTTTAGGGCAATTAGGCTCCACTGGTTTTGACAAACTGGCATAGACTAAATTAGGTTATGGTTTAAGTTTTGTCTGCTCTAACAAGGAAGCCAGCTATGCTGATGTCACAAAGTCTTTTTGTAATTTCGAGAAATACTAATTTAAGTAATGATGAATTTAATATCTGTAAGGGTTTAGTGTATGCCAGTTTGTCAAGCTAAACAATATCAATGTTAATTTTGATTTCAAACTAGTTAGCTTTAATGTTCCCTCACTTTTCACTAAAGTTCCTGTTGATGACCTTTTAGAATATTTATTTGATGCCTTGGATGATAATCATTTACCTGTTTCAAAGTCTGTTTTCATTGAACTGATAAAATTATGTATTAAAGACTGTGTATTTCAATTCACTGGAGATTATTATGCTCAAAAATTTGGGATGGCAATGGGTAACCCTCTTTCACCTGTACCAAGTAATCTTTATATGGAATTTTTTTAAACAAATTACCAAAGGATATCTTAACTTCTAATGCAATTTGGTTTAGGTGTGTAGATGATGATGTTTGTGTTTGGCCAACAAATGAAAATTTACAAATATTTCTTCCCTTACTTAACAATTTAGTGCCTTCCATAAAATTTACTGTAGAAAATGAAAATCGTGGTATGTCACCATTTTTAGTTTGCATAATCCATAGGCAAGGAAACAAGTCTAAGTTTAGCATATACAGAAAACCTACCAATGTATGCTCATATATCCATTATTACTCATCTCAACATGAGAGTTAAATTATCATCATTTCAATCTATGTTCCTTAGGGCATTACGTAATTGCAGTCCAGAGTTTATTGATGATGAGTTTGATAAGGTATATTCTATTGGATCAAAGTTAAAGTACCCTAGATCTTTCATTGATAAATCCCTTAAGTTAGCAAAGAAATCATTTCGTAGAGTTGAGCCCAAACCTCCCATTGAAACCAAGAATCTTTTAGTTCACCCTTTTAATGATAATTTCACTTTACTCCCCATGTTGCTTAAAGTCTTTAATGTAAATGTTGCCTTTCGCAACAATAATACTATAAAGAATATCTTAATCAGGAATTTCCCAGAAAATTCTCTTGGATGCATCTATAAAGTGCCATGTGGAAATTGTGATAAAGTTCATATTGGGCAGAGTGGTAAGGATCTTTCTGTTAGACTTAAGCAACATGAATATAGTATAAGAACGTGACAAGAATCAAATGCCTTGTTTAAGCACGTTAAAAACTATGATCATTGTGTTGACTGGAGTAATGCCATCTCAATTTTTAACTCTAACTCTATTACCACGAAAAAATCATTGAATTTCTATTATTAAATACACAAAGCATTATAATCTTAATATTAGTGATGGTCTACACACATTAGATAACTTTATTGTTGATAAAATTTGTAAAATGAAGTTTATGAACGTTCGTTGTATGTCGTGGACAATCGCATGTTTACCAAATGGCGTCCTAGCTTCGTCTCTTCGATGTGTATCAACTGACTTATATTTCTCTCTTGTGTCTCCCCTGACGATGTGATTACACGAAAGTGCACTTAGGAACTTATCGTGTTTCATTTTCCCCGTGGACTCATAGGAATATATATATATATATATATATATATATATATATATATATATATATATATATATATATATATATATATATTTCTTTCATACTATTCGCCATTTCTCGCGTTAGCGAGGTAGCGTTAAGAACAGAAGACTGGGTCTTCGAGGGAATATCCCCACCTGGCCTCCTTCTCTGTTCCTTCTTTTGCAAAATTAAAAAAAAACAAGAACTAGAGGGGAGGATTTCCAGCCCCCTGCTCCCTTCCCTTTTAGTCGCTTTCTACGACACGCAGGTAATACGTGGGAAGTATTGTTTCTCCCCTATCCCCAGGGATTATATATATATATATATATATATATATATATATATATATATATATATATATATATATATATATATATATATATATTTTGTCTCCCGCGTTTGCGAGGTAGCGCAAGGAAACAGACGAAAGAAATGGCCCAACCCACCCCCATACACATGTATATACATACGTCCACACACGCAAATATACATACCTACACAGCTTTCCATGGTTTACCCCAGACGCTTCACATGCCCTGATTCAATCCACTGACAGCACGTCAACCCCGGTATACCACATCGATCCAATTCACTCTATTCCTTGCCCTCCTTTCACCCTCCTGCATGTTCAGGCCCCGATCACACAAAATCTTTTTCACTCCATCTTTCCACCTCCAATTTGGTCTTCCACTTCTCCTCGTTCCCTCCACCTCCGACACATATATCCTCTTGGTCAATCTTTCCTCACTCATTCTCTCCATGTGCCCAAACCATTTCAAAACACCCTCTTCTGCTCTCTCAACCACGCTCTTTTTATTTCCACACATCTCTCTTACCCTTACGTTACTTACTCGATCAAACCACCTCACACCACACATTGTCCTCAAACATCTCATTTCCAGCACATCCATGCGTATATATATATATATATATATATATATATATATATATATATATATATATATATATATATATATCCCTGGGGATAGGGGAGAAAGAATACTTCTCACGTATTCCCTGCGTGTCGTAGAAGGCGACTAAAAGGGAAGGGAGCGGGGGGCTGGAAATCCTCCCCTCTCGTTTTTAGTTTTCCTAGTGAAGGAACAGAGGAGGGGGCCAAGTGAGGATATTCCCTCAAGGGCTCAGTCCTCTGTTCTTAACGCTACCTTGCTGACGCGGGAAATGGTGATTAGTATAAAAAAAAAAAATATATATATATATATATATATATATATATATATATATATATATATATATATATATATATATATATATATATATATATATATCTTTTTCTTTCAAACTATTCGCCATTTCCCGCATTAGCGAGGTAGCGTTAAGAACAGAGGACTGGGCCTTTGAGGGAATACCCTCACCTGGCCCAATTCTCTGTTCCTTATTTTGAAAAAAAAAAAAAAAAAAAAAAAAAACGAGAGGGGAGGATTTCCAGCCCCCCGCTCCCTCCCCCTTTAGTCGCCTTCTACGACACGCAGGGAATACGTGGGAAGTATTCTTAATCCCCTATCCCCAGGGATAATATATATATATATATATATATATATATATATATATATATATATATATATATTATCCCTGGGGATAGGGGATTAAGAATACTTCCCACGTATTCCCTGCGTGTCGTAGAAGGCGACTAAAGGGGGAGGGAGCGGGGGGCTGGAAATCCTCCCCTCTCGTTTTTTTTTTGATTTTCCAAAAGAAGGAACAGAGGGGGCCAGGTGAGGATATTCCAAAAAAGGCCCAGTCCTCTGTTCTTAACGCTACCTCGCTAACGCGGGAAATGGCGAATAGTTTAAAAGAAAGAAAAAAAAAAAAATATATATATATATATATATATATATATATATATATATATATATATATATATATATATATATATATATATATATTGATACTTGATCGTCGCTTCTCGCATTAGCGAGATAGCGCCAATAACAGACGAAGAAAGGCCACATCCGCTCACATCTATTCTCTAGCTGTTATGTCGTGTGATTCACCGAAACCACAGCTCCCTGTCCACATCCACGCCCCACACACCTTTCCGTAGTTTACTCGGGACGCAATACATGCCCTGGTTCAGTCCACTGACAGCCCGTCGTTCCCAGTATACCATATCGTTCCAATTCGTTCCACCCCATGCACTCCTTTCACCCTTCTTCATGTCCAGGTCCCGGTTGCCTTCCAAGATTGATACATCATGCACTCGACTAACTACATGCCATATCCTACCCAACCATAATCATCGCCTTTCGCGGCTCACCATTTTCTATACATCCAAAACATAATCTGTCCCACTCTTCCAACACCGGTTTGCTAGTTAAAGCAATCTACTCTTATCTATAAGCTTTCGCATGTCCTTTTCCATGATGTGTCATTTCAGTAACATTCCGTTTCCTGCCTATCGACAGTACTTATAGAAATCTCGCGCCCAACATCCAATAAGTTTTCTTCCAGGTTAGAAACCTGCTCTCTCTCTCTCTCTCTCTCTCTCTCTCTCTCTCTCTCTCTCTCTCTCTCTCTCTCTCTCTCTCTCTCTCTCTTCTTGCTCGAGATCTAGCAATGACTTCTTTACTGTCAAAACTTTCTTGCCCTCTTTTCCTTCACTTCCATGGCGTGGCTAAATTTTCTGATATCAAAATCAGTCATGTTCTTCCAGTGTTGTGAGCATGTTTTAGCATCCAGTTATGCCTGTCCCATCTTCTAGCTATGTTCTAACTATTTTCTAATATACATCTATGTTCTCCCCACTTTTCTAACATATAGCTATGTTCTAAATTTTCTAACATCTAGCTATGTTCTCCTTACTGTTCTAACATCTAGCTGTGTTCTCCCTACTGTTCTAACATCTAGCAATGTTCTCCCCACTTTTCTAACATCTAGCTATGTTCTCCCCACTTTTCTAACATCTAGCTATGTTCTACCCACTATTCTAACATCTAGCTTTGTTCTCCCCACTTTCCTAACATCTAGCTACGTTCTCCTCACTTTCCTTATATCTGGCTATGTTCTCCCCGCTTTCCTAACATCTAACTGTGTTCTCCCCACTTTCCTAACAGCTAGCTATGTTCTCCCCACTTTCGTAACATCTTGCCATGTTCTCCCCAGTTACCTACCATCTAGCTATGTTCTCTCCACTTCCCTGATATCTGGATATCTTCTTTCCACTTAAAACCTTTTACGTATGTTCTCCATGTTGTGTGACAACTAGGTAAGTTCTCCCCACATACTTACCTTACATATGTTCGTTCTTTTTGGCAGTGCCGACGGGAACTACGAGGTAACCATCATGACGAAAGCTGTGTTGCACTATGACGGTCGAGTCACCTGGAAACCGCCAGCCATCTACAAGTCTTCATGTGAGATCGATGTTGAGTTCTTCCCCTTCGATCAACAGACCTGCTTCATGAAGTTTGGTTCCTGGACCTATGACGGTTACATGGTGAGTCAGTCGGTCATTGGGATTTTATGAGGATATGTGAAAGAAGATACTGGTCATGTAGATGATAGGAGCTGCCGTTGTTGAAGTTGTAGTGTCATTGGTAAAAGTTATTGTTTTAGTGGCTGCGATCTGCTAGCTATAGCAACTGAGTGGTAGATATGAGAGAGATAGATCCAGTAGTGTTGCTGGTCAGGCTAGTGATAGATATGAGATAGGTGCAGTGGTGTTGGTACTCAGGCTAGTGGTAGATATGAGACTGATACAGTATGAACACTGATGCTTGAATGAATTTAAACGATTTACAGGAAATATGGAAAACATGAAATTAACGAATGTATTAAAGAGAATGATTATGGCACTAGCCGTGACAGGGACTAAAGAAGCTATGTATGTTACCATATGAGGCGTGAATAATCGAGGAAACTGCTTTTTGTCCAGAAAGAAGAAATGTGATGATACTTGAAAATATGAACCCATCTCGCGCGCACACACACACACCCACACACAAACACACACACACACACACACACACACACACACACACACACACACACACAGTACAGAGGAGAACAACAAAGATGGTATCTAAAATAAGAGATGTAAGATACACTGAGAAGCTGGGAACTGTTGAACTGCCAATTAAGGGATACAACCACTGGTGTTGTGTGGGGGAGAAGGTTAAGGGATACAACCACTGGTGTTGTGTGGGGGAGAAGGTTAAGGGATACAACCACTGGTGTTGTGTGGGGGAGAAGGTTAAGGGATACAACCACTGGTGTTGTGTGGGGGAGAAGGTTAAGGGATACAACCACTGGTGTTGTGTGGGGGAGAAGGTTAAGGGATACAACCACTGGTGTTGTGTGGGGGAGAAGGTTAAGGGATACAACCACTGGTGTTGTGTGGGGGAGAAGGTTAAGGGATACAACCACTGGTGTTGTGTGGGGGAGAAGGTTAAGGGATACAACCACTGGTGTTGTGTGGGGGAGAAGGTTAAGGGATACAACCACTGGTGTTGTGTGGGGGAGAAGGTTAAGGGATACAACCACTGGTGTTGTGTGGGGGAGAAGGTTAAGGGATACAACCACTGGTGTTGTGTGGGGGAGAAGGTTAAGGGATACAACCACTGGTGTTGTGTGGGGGAGAAGGTTAAGGGATACAACCACTGGTGTTGTGTGGGGGAGAAGGTTAAGGGATACAACCACTGGTGTTGTGTGGGGGAGAAGGTTAAGGGATACAACCACTGGTGTTGTGTGGGGGAGAAGGTTAAGGGATACAACCACTGGTGTTGTGTGGGGGAGAAGGTTAAGGGATACAACCACTGGTGTTGTGTGGGGGAGAAGGTTAAGGGATACAACCACTGGTGTTGTGTGGGGGAGAAGGTTAAGGGATACAACCACTGGTGTTGTGTGGGGGAGAAGGTTAAGGGATACAACCACTGGTGTTGTGTGGGGGAGAAGGTTAAGGGATACAACCACTGGTGTTGTGTGGGGGAGAAGGTTAAGGGATACAACCACTGGTGTTGTGTGGGGGAGAAGGTTAAGGGATACAACCACTGGTGTTGTGTGGGGGAGAAGGTTAAGGGATACAACCACTGGTGTTGTGTGGGGGAGAAGGTTAAGGGATACAACCACTGGTGTTGTGTGGGGGAGAAGGTTAAGGGATACAACCACTGGTGTTGTGTGGGGGAGAAGGTTAAGGGATACAACCACTGGTGTTGTGTGGGGGAGAAGGTTAAGGGATACAACCACTGGTGTTGTGTGGGGGAGAAGGTTAAGGGATACAACCACTGGTGTTGTGTGGGGGAGAAGGTTAAGGGATACAACCACTGGTGTTGTGTGGGGGAGAAGGTTAAGGGATACAACCACTGGTGTTGTGTGGGGGAGAAGGTTAAGGGATACAACCACTGGTGTTGTGTGGGGGAGAAGGTTAAGGGATACAACCACTGGTGTTGTGTGGGGGAGAAGGTTAAGGGATACAACCACTGGTGTTGTGTGGGGGAGAAGGTTAAGGGATACAACCACTGGTGTTGTGTGGGGGAGAAGGTTAAGGGATACAACCACTGGTGTTGTGTGGGGGAGAAGGTTAAGGGATACAACCACTGGTGTTGTGTGGGGGAGAAGGTTAAGGGATACAACCACTGGTGTTGTGTGGGGGAGAAGGTTAAGGGATACAACCACTGGTGTTGTGTGGGGGAGAAGGTTAAGGGATACAACCACTGGTGTTGTGTGGGGGAGAAGGTTAAGGGATACAACCACTGGTGTTGTGTGGGGGAGAAGGTTAAGGGATACAACCACTGGTGTTGTGTGGGGGAGAAGGTTAAGGGATACAACCACTGGTGTTGTGTGGGGGAGAAGGTTAAGGGATACAACCACTGGTGTTGTGTGGGGGAGAAGGTTAAGGGATACAACCACTGGTGTTGTGTGGGGGAGAAGGTTAAGGGATACAACCACTGGTGTTGTGTGGGGGAGAAGGTTAAGGGATACAACCACTGGTGTTGTGTGGGGGAGAAGGTTAAGGGATACAACCACTGGTGTTGTGTGGGGGAGAAGGTTAAGGGATACAACCACTGGTGTTGTGTGGGGGAGAAGGTTAAGGGATACAACCACTGGTGTTGTGTGGGGGAGAAGGTTAAGGGATACAACCACTGGTGTTGTGTGGGGGAGAAGGTTAAGGGATACAACCACTGGTGTTGTGTGGGGGAGAAGGTTAAGGGATACAACCACTGGTGTTGTGTGGGGGAGAAGGTTAAGGGATACAACCACTGGTGTTGTGTGGGGGAGAAGGTTAAGGGATACAACCACTGGTGTTGTGTGGGGGAGAAGGTTAAGGGATACAACCACTGGTGTTGTGTGGGGGAGAAGGTTAAGGGATACAACCACTGGTGTTGTGTGGGGGAGAAGGTTAAGGGATACAACCACTGGTGTTGTGTGGGGGAGAAGGTTAAGGGATACAACCACTGGTGTTGTGTGGGGGAGAAGGTTAAGGGATACAACCACTGGTGTTGTGTGGGGGAGAAGGTTAAGGGATACAACCACTGGTGTTGTGTGGGGGAGAAGGTTAAGGGATACAACTACTGGTGTAGTGTGGGGGAGAAGGTTAAGGGTTACAACCATAGGTGTTGTGTAGGGGTGAAGGTTAATGGGTCTAACCACTGGTGTTGTGTGGGGGAGAAAGTTAAGGGACACAACCACTGGTGTTGTGTGGGGGAGAAGGTTAAGGGACACAACCACTGGTGTTGTGTGGGGGAGAAGGTTAAGGGATACAACCACTGGTGTTGTGTGGGGGAGAAGGTTAAGGGATACAACCACTGGTGTTGTGGGGGGGAGAAGGTTAAGGGATACAACCACTGGTGTTGTGTGGGGGAGAAAGTTAAGGGATACAACCACTGGTGTTGTGTGGGGGAGAAGGTTAAGGGATACAACCACTGGTGTTGTGGGGGGGAGAAGGTTAAGGGATACAACCACTGGTGTTGTGTGGGAGGAGTATGACCATTAGGTGGGCCAGCTCGCAGAGCCGCCAGTTAGTGGGGGGGGGGGGGGGGGGGGGGGGGGGGGGGGCGCAAGCCGGGGCGGGGAGGGGGGGGGGGGGGGGGGGTTGAGGCCAGGCAGTGACGGTAGTAGTGGTGGGTGATGACAGTGTCTTCCCAGCTTCCGTCGCCAGTAAGACCGTATTGCCCCGATAACACACTTAATTTCCGACCGTGTTTCCGGTGGGCGGTCTCCTGAATGCTTGGGGGTCAGGTTCTCCCGCTGTTAGAATCTTTGGGGGTCCTCTCTCTCTCTCTCTCTCTCTCTCTCTCTCTCTCTCTCTCTCTCTCTCTCTCTCTCTCTCTCTCTCTCTCAGGCAGTCACCGACAGACGAGGTGCTTCACAGGTATTATCCGCCTGGGCATCGGGAACATTGATAATGACTGCCCAGTGTGCCAGCATTTCACTGCATGTCAGATTGCGCTCCTTTGACCCAAGTAGGTGTCTTTTCTTCCTTCCCACCTCACCTACACGCTAGTTGTGGACTTTCATTCCACATGCATAGTCTATCTCACACTTAACTCTTGACAGCTTGTAATTCACACGACTCGTTCATCTCAAACCCCAGGTTTCCTTGCGGTGAACGTTGCGCTGTAGCCTTAGGTTTTGGAAAATTTCATTGTAATTATTCGTAAGTACTCTATCCCTCTACTCACATCTTTAGAGAGATAGCTTCAGGCAAAGAAAGGGTCAAAGGTATGATGTGCGCACATCTACTCTCAAGATAGAATATCTGATGTATCGATACCAGTGGCTCCTGCCCACACTTTGCCGCCTTCATGTTCCCTGTTTTAGGCTACTGACAGCACTTCGCTTCCCGCATTCCATGCACACTTCTCATCCTTGTTCATTATTCATGCCTCGTTACCCCAGGCCCTCTTTCACTCCTTTCTTCTGTCTCCTTAGTTTTCCTCACAAAATAGATTTTGTGATCACCGGTAGAGATTTTGCATAGTACAATTTCATCGCATCGTTTTGCCATGATATTTATAAACAAACCTGTTACAGAACCTACGGCAAGCATAAGCATTACTTTCGATTTAGGTTTGAAAATTCCGTGGTATGAGATGATAGGTGGCCTTGCAGGCACTAACTGCTGGTGATGGTGATTAAGGATGAATTGGAATGTCTGGACGAGCGAGATCCAGCATTTTTTTTTTTAGTTGAATTAATTGTTTACGAGAAGATGCTCTTGCCTGTGCATTTATGTCCTGCTTTTGCTAAGTGTTTCAAGTTACCGTACATATTAAACATTGTGGCGGTGTCCCTAAGAGGACTGTATGAACTGATTTTCGCTAACTTTTGAGATAAATACCTTCTTTATTGTAGAAATCACAGATATATCCAGAAAAAGGGTTTGCCATACGTAAATTGCAATTCTGGTTTTAGTTTTATTTGCTGCGGTCACATATCAAATATCAAACCACCTCACACCACAAATTGTCCTCAAACATCTCATTTCCAGCACATCCATCCTCCTACGCACAACTCTATCCATAGCCCACGTCTCGCAACCATACAACATTGTTGGAACCACTATTCCTTCAAACATACCCATTTTTGCTTTCCGAGATAATGTTCTCGACTTCCACACATTCTTCAAGGCTCCCAGAATTTTCGCTCCCTCCCCCACCCTATGATCCACTTCCGCTTCCATGGTTCCATCCGCTGCCAGATCCACTCCCAGATATCTAAAACACTTCACTTCCTCCAGTTTTTCTCCATTCAAACTCACCTCCCAATTGACTTGACCCTCAACCCTACTGTACCTAATAACCTTGCTATTATTCACATTTACTCTTAACTTTCTTCTTTCACACACTTTACCAAACTCAGTCACCAGCTTCTGCAGTTTCTCACATGAATCAGCCACCAGCGCTGTATCATCAGCGAACAACAACTGACTCACTTCCCAAGCTCTCTCATCCCCAACAGACTTCATACTTGCCCCTCTTTCCAAAACTCTTGCATTCACCTCCCTAACAACCCCATCCATAAACAAATTAAACAACCATGGAGACATCACACACCCCTGCCGCAAACCTACATTCACTGAGAACCAATCACTTTCCTCTCTTCCTACACGTACACATGCCTTACATCCTCGATAAAAACTTTTCACTGCTTCTAACAACTTGCCTCCCACACCATATATTCTTAATACCTTCCACAGAGCATCTCTATCAACTCTATCATATGCCTTCTCCAGATCCATAAATGCTACATACAAATCCATTTGCTTTTCTAAGTATTTCTCACATACATTCTTCAAAGCAAACACCTGATCCACACATCCTTTACCTCTTCTGGGGAAGAGCAGCGGTATAGATGTTTATATTAATTCTGTACTTTTTTGTATTATAGTTTTTTCTTGGAAACGAGAGCGTATTTAGATAATTCATCTCACCCGTTTTGTATATATTACTCTGATGTTCACGCTGCATGCATTTTAAAGGACAGCCGCCCACAATGCTTGCTGTACAATATAACTTACGGTGGGAGTCACAACCCACAAACAAAACCTGTTTTGTAGAAAATAAAGAAATTCTATCTTTTTATTTTTGATTAATAAAACTCTATTGCCTGTTGTCCAAATTTAGGTTATAAAACATCGTTACTTTACAAAATTTGATTTGCAATTTTTAAAGAAAGTCTTTACATTCTTTGAACCTTCCACATTCTTTGAACCTTCCATTTCTTTTCTTTTTTTATCGAAGGTATATTTGAATTTATATTTGAGACATTTTGTAGATATCCTCTTGTAAATTACACTGTATGTATTTCAAAGGAAATCACCCATGGCGCTTCTGTTCTGCACAGATAGATATTTTTTTCTCGGAAAATCATACTTTTGTTGATTCAATTCATTTACAACGAATATCTTTTGATATCTGGCTGTTTTATGAAAATCAGGTGACAGATATTAACTAACTAGTATGGTCTTCTTAAACTGCTAATGTACATCCTCTGTTTACCGAGGAAAATCAATATAAACCATCTACTAAGAATGCTGATTCTTTTTGACTTATAGTTTCTGAGTGCACCATGAAAGGAAGACCCTTTCAATAGGCTCCCGTTTTCTTTTGATGCTTCTTTCCCTTCCCTGCCAACATCGGAGGCTGCTTTTGTTCAGGAAATGGGTCTTAACTTAGGCTTTTGTGACGCCCTAATAGCATTCTTTTCGCTGTAAAAGTGAGGATACTGGTAATATTATAATGATGAAGCATAATTCTCCTTCCTTTATATCAGGAACTCTATATTTGTCACGTCTCAATAGTGTACCGTATTAATATACTTAAGGCTAAAGGACTTCAGTCATATACCCCGTCACTATGATTCTTAAAGTAGATAGGGTGAGGTTTGTATAGCAAGAAAAAAAAAAAATGGAATTTTGTGCAAAAAAAATTGAGCCATAAGATTAAATCCACTAGAAAGAAAAATTAAAGGGACGTTGAATTTCCTAAAAGTTTCAAGAGGTGGGAGTGATTCAAAGACTGATACGGGGTGAGAGGTTAAAATCAAACGCGTATACAGACATACTCTTGCGAGCAACGACACAAACTCCTCGGGCGGGAGATTTAGAATAAACGCGCGCTCCCGCGCGAGCACACACACACACACACACACACAAATACTCATCAGGACATCAAATTAAATAATCGAATATTTTTTTAGGTTATGACTTTTCAATAATTTTGTGAAAGTAATTCAACGGACAGTGCACCCGAAAGTCTCTTGGGATAGGATAAATTGGACTGACGTGGTATATGGGGGCCCACAAGCTGGCAGCGATCTGATCCAAGATCAAGTGATACAATGGAGTACTCTATGGGGGCTTGGCTGAGTATTTTAGGCGCTGGTTTCAGAACATTATATATGACAGCCAGACTGTGGATGTGTACGAGACCATCATTCGATTGTTCCCTTTGCTACTCTCTCTCTCTCTCTCTCTCTCTCTCTCTCTCTTTCTCTCTCTCTCTCTCTCTCTCTCTCTCTCTCTCTCTCTCTCTCTCTCTCTCTCTCTCTCTCTCTCTCTCTCTCTTCTCTCTCTCTCTCACTCGCTCGCTCTCTCTGTACGTGCTAGCCCTGCCTAATGTTGAAATCTCTTCGATGTAGTTGTAGGTAAGTAGGTAACATCGTTTATCAACCTATTCGACAGTAAAGTAACAGATGAAGTAGCTTATGCTTCCCTTAACTAAACAGACATATTGTGCAATGTTTACTCCGTTTTTAAAGACCTTTTATTTGCCAGTCATTGCCAGATATCCATGTTCAACTCTCACCTGATTAGACATAAAATGAATGAACACTTGTTTACAGATATATTGATATACTGTAACTCATGTGCGTATTCAAACGGTATTTAACAGGTGCAATTTCCCGAATAAAAACACAGTCAAAAATCACAAAGAAGTTGAGATAAAGTTTGTTTCCAAACTGCAGTTCTCAGATTTTAAGTTCTTGTGAAGAGGTAACTTGTAAGAAAGTCAAATATTTTAGTGTATGATTCTGTACGTGTAACTGCAGAAGCTAATGTGGGTGCAGAAGCTTGATTCAACGAATCATATCAGCGAGATAATAAAGATAAGCTTTTCTCACTGTGAGAGACTCTGTGTAAGACACAAGTCGTATGGGACTGACAATGCTTTGGTAAAGGATACTGTAGTTGAACAGCTACAATTACTGACTCGTCACGAACCTACCATCAACAACTAGGAGAAACACACACACACACACACACACACACACACACACACACACACACATTCGTATATTATATTATATATTTTGAATTTCGTCATACTTGATCTCCGTTTCCCGCGTGAGCGAGGTAGCGCCCACACACACACACACACACACACACACACACACACACACACACACATACGTATATATTATATTATATATTTTGAGTTTCATCATACTTGATCGCCGTTTCCCGCGTGAGCGAGGTACCGCCCACACACACACACACACACACACACACACACATATATATATATATATATATATATATATATATATATATATATATATATATATATGCGTGTCGTAGAAAGCGACTAGAGGGGACGGGAGCGGGGGGCCGGAAATCCTCCCCTCCTTGTATTAACTTTCTAAAATGGGAAACAGAAGAAGGAGTCACGCGGGGAGTGATCATCCTCCTCGAAGGCTCAGAGTGGGGTGCCTAAATGTGTGTGGATGTAACCAAGATGTGAAAAAAGGAGAGATAGGTAGTATGTTTGAGGAAAGGAACCTGGATGTTTTGGCTCTGAGTGAAACGAAGCTCAAGGGTAAAGGGGAAGAGTGGTTTGGAAATGTCTGGGGAGTGAAGTCAGGGGTTAGTGAGAGGACAA
Source organism: Panulirus ornatus (assembly GCF_036320965.1). Classification (NCBI taxonomy): domain Eukaryota; kingdom Metazoa; phylum Arthropoda; class Malacostraca; order Decapoda; family Palinuridae; genus Panulirus; species Panulirus ornatus. The sequence goes on along the minus strand of NC_092294.1, from coordinate 10,511,380 downwards.
GAGCAAGGGAAGGAGTAGCAATACTCCTGAAGCAGGAGTTGTGGGAGTATGTGATAGAATGTAAGAAAGTAAATTCTCGATTAATATGGGTAAAATTGAAAGTTGATGGAGAGAGGTGGGTGATTATTGGTGCATATGCACCTGGGCATGAGAAGAAAGATCATGAGAGGCAAGTGTTTTGGGAGCAGCTGAATGAGTGTGTTAGCGGTTTTGATGCACGAGACCGGGTTATAGTGATGGGTGATTTGAATGCAAAGGTGAGTAATGTGGCAGTTGAGGGAATAATTGGTATGCATGGGGTGTTCAGTGTTGTAAATGGAAATGGTGAAGAGCTTGTAGATTTATGTGCTGAAAAAGGACTGATGATTGGGAATACCTGGTTTAAAAAGCGAGATATACATAAGTATACTTATGTAAGTAGGAGAGATGGCCAGAGAGCGTTATTGGATTACGTGTTAATTGACAGGCGTGCGAAAGAGAGACTTTTGGATGTTAATGTGCTGAGAGGTGCAACTGGAGGGATGTCTGATCATTATCTTGTGGAGGCTAAGGTGAAGATTAGTATGGGTTTTCAGAAAAGAGGAGTGAATGTTGGGGTGAAGAAGGTGGTGAGAGTAAGTGAGCTTGGGAAGGAGACCTGTGTGGGGAAGTACCAGGAGAGACTGTGTACAGAATGGAAAAAGGTGAGAACAATGGAAGTAAGGGGAGTGGGGGAGGAATGGGATGTATTTAGGGAATCAGTGATGGATTGCGCAAAAGATGCTTGTGGCATGAGAAGAGTGGGAGGTGGGCTGTTTAGAAAGGGTAGTGAGTGGTGGGATGAAGAAGTAAGAGTATTAGTGAAAGAGAAGAGAGAGGCATTTGGACGATTTTTGCAGGGAAAAAATGCAATTGAGTGGGAGAAGTATAAAAGAAAGAGACAGGAGGTCAAGAGAAAGGTGCAAGAGGTGAAAAAAAGGGCAAATGAGAGTTGGGGTGAGAGACTATCAGTAAATTTTAGGGAGAATAAAAAGATGTTCTGGAAGGAGGTAAATAGGGTGCGTAAGACAAGGGAGCAAATGGGAACTTCAGTGAAGGGCGTAAATGGGGAGGTGATAACAAGTAGCGGTGATGTGAGAAGGAGATGGAATGAGTATTTTGAAGGTTTGTTGAATGTGTCTGATGACAGAGTGGCAGATATAGGGTGTTTTGGTCGAGGTGGTGTGCAAAGTGAGAGGGTTAGGGAAAATGATTTGGTAAACAGAGAAGAGGTAGTAAAAGCTTTGCGGAAGATGAAAGCCGGCAAGGCAGCAGGTTTGGATGGTATTGCAGTGGAATTTATTAAAAAAGGGGGTGACTGTATTGTTGACTGGTTGGTAAGGTTATTTAATGTATGTATGACTCATGGTGAGGTGCCTGAGGATTGGCGGAATGCGTGCATAGTGCCATTGTACAAAGGCAAAGGGGATAAGAGTGAGTGCTCAAATTACAGAGGTATAAGTTTGTTGAGTATTCCTGGTAAATTATATGGGAGGGTATTGATTGAGAGGGTGAAGGCATGTACAGAGCATCAGATTGGGGAAGAGCAGTGCGGTTTCAGAAGTGGTAGAGGATGTGTGGATCAGGTGTTTGCTTTGAAGAATGTATGTGAGAAATACTTAGAAAAGCAAATGGATTTGTATGTAGCATTTATGGATCTGGAGAAGGCATATGATAGAGTTGATAGAGATGCTCTGTGGAAGGTATTAAGAATATATGGTGTGGGAGGCAAGTTGTTAGAAGCAGTGAAAAGTTTTTATCGAGGATGTAAGGCATGTGTACGTGTAGGAAGAGAGGAAAGTGATTGGTTCTCAGTGAATGTAGGTTTGCGGCAGGGGTGTGTGATGTCTCCATGGTTGTTTAATTTGTTTATGGATGGGGTTGTAAGGGAGGTAAATGCAAGAGTCCTGGAAAGAGGGGCAAGTATGAAGTCTGTTGGGGATGAGAGAGCTTGGGAAGTGAGTCAGTTGTTGTTCGCTGATGATACAGCGCTGGTGGCTGATTCATGTGAGAAACTGCAGAAGCTGGTGACTGAGTTTGGTAAAGTGTGTGGAAGAAGAAAGTTGAGAGTAAATGTGAATAAGAGCAAGGTTATTAGGTACAGTAGGGGTGAGGGTCAAGTCAATTGGGAGGTGAGTTTGAATGGAGAAAAACTGGAGGAAGTGAAGTGTTTTAGATATCTGGGAGTGGATCTGTCAGCGGATGGAACCATGGAAGCGGAAGTGGATCATAGGGTGGGGGAGGGGGCGAAAATTTTGGGAGCCTTGAAAAATGTGTGGAAGTCGAGAACATTATCTCGGAAAGCAAAAATGGGTATGTTTGAGGGAATAGTGGTTCCAACAATGTTGTATGGTTGCGAGGCGTGGGCTATGGATAGAGATGTGCGCAGGAGGATGGATGTGCTGGAAATGAGATGTTTGAGGACAATGTGTGGTGTGAGGTGGTTTGATCGAGTAAGTAACGTAAGGGTAAGAGAGATGTGTGGAAATAAAAAGAGCGTGGTTGAGAGAGCAGAAGAGGGTGTTTTGAAATGGTTTGGGCACATGGAGAGAATGAGTGAGGAGAGATTGACCAAGAGGATATATGTGTCGGAGGTGGAGGGAACGAGGAGAAGAGGGAGACCAAATTGGAGGTGGAAAGATGGAGTGAAAAAGATTTTGTGTGATCGGGGCCTGAACATGCAGGAGGGTGAAAGGAGGGCAAGGAATAGAGTGAATTGGAGTCATGTGGTATACAGGGGTTGACGTGCTGTCAGTGGATTGAATCAAGGCATGTGAAGCGTCTGGGGTAAACCATGGAAAGCTGTGTAGGTATGTATATTTGCGTGTGTGGACGTGTGTATGTACATGTGTATGGGGGGGGGGGGTTGGGCCATTTCTTTCGTCTGTTTCCTTGCGCTACCTCGCAAACGCGGGAGACAGCGACAAAGTATAAAAAAAAAAAAAAAAAAAAAAAAAAAAAAAAAATATATATATATACATATATATATATATATATATATATATATATATATATATATATATATATATATATATATATATTCTTTCTTTTTCAAACTATTCGCCATTTCCCGCATTAGCGAGGTAGCGTTAAGAACAGAGGACTGGGCCTTTGAGGGAATACCCTCACCTGGCCCAATTCTCTGTTCCTTCTTTTGGAAAATTAAAAAAAAAAAAAAAAAAAAAAAAAATATATATATATATATATATATATATATATATATATATATATATATATATATATATATATATATATATATATATTTTTTCTTTTTTTTTTTTTGCTTTGTCGCTGTCTCCCGCGTTTGCGAGGAAGCGCAAGGAAACAGACGAAAGAAATGGCCCAACCCACCCTAATACACATGTATATACCTATGTCCACACACGCAAATATACATACCTACACAGCTTTCCATGGTTTACCCCAGACGCTTCACATGCCCTGATTCAATCCACTGACAGCACGTCAACCCCGGTATACCACATCGATCCAATTCACTCTATTCCTTGCCCTCTTTTCACCCTCCTGCATGTTCAGGCCCCGATCACACAAAATCTTTTTCACTCCATCTTTCCACCTCCAATTTGGTCTCCCACTTCTCCTCGTTCCATCCACCTCCGACACATATATCCTCTTGGTCAATCTTTCCTCACTAATTCTCTCCATGTGCCCAAAGCATTTCAAAACACCCTCTTCTGCTCTCTCAACCACGCTCTTTTTATTTCCACACATCTCTCTTACCCTTACGTTACTTACTCGATCAAACCACCTCACACCACACATTGTCCTCAAACATCTCATTTCCAGCACATCCACCCTCCTGCGCACAACTCTATCCATAGCCCACGCCTCGCAACCATACAAAATTGTTGGAACCACTATTCCTTCAAACATACCCATTTTTGCTTTCCGAGATAATGTTCTCGACTTCCACACATTCTTCAAGGCTCCCAGGATTTTCGCCCCCTCCCCCACCCTATGATCCACTTCCGCTTCCATATATATATATATATATATATATATATATATATATATATATATATATATATATATATATATATATATATAATTCCTATGAGTCCACGGGGAAAATGAAACACGAAAAGTTCCCAAGTGCACTTTCGTGTAATAATCACATCATCAGGGGAGACACAAGAGAGGAATATAACAGTCAGTTGATATACATCGAAGAGACGAAGCTAGGACGCCATATGGTAAACATGTGATTGTCCAAAACATACAACGAGCGTTCATAAACTTATCTTTTTAAGTTTATGATAAGTTTATGATAAGTTTATGAACGCTCGTTGTATGTTTTGGACAATCGCATGTTTACCAAATGGCGTCCTAGCTTCGCCTCTTCGATGTATATCAACTGACTGTTATATTCCTCTCTTGTGTCTCCCCTGATGATGTAATTATTACACGAAAGTGCACTTTGGAACTTTTCGTGTTTCATTTTCCCCGTGGACTCATAGGAATATCTTGATCACGCGCAAAATTGTGATCCTTTCCAATATATATATATATATATATATATATATATATATATATATATATATATATATATATATATATATATATATATATATATATCTTCCATATTCTATTATTCATGTCTTGCTCACAAATATCTACACAACTGTTGGATAACTAGAAACATTTTGAGTGGAGTACCATTAGTGAGCATGTGTAATTGGTGTATAAAACAAAAAATGATCATACATACATACATACATTCATATATATATATATATATATATATATATATATATATATATATATATATATATATATATATATTTTTATATTTTATTATACTTTGTCGCTGTCTCCCGCGTTTGCGAGGTAGCGCAAGGAAACAGACGAAAGAAATGGCCCCACCCCCCCCCCCCCCATGCACATGTATATACATACGTCCACACACGCAAATATACATACCTACACAGCTTTCCATGGTTTACCCCAGACGCTTCACATGCCCTGCTTCAATCCACTGACAGCACGTCAACCCCGGTATACCACATCGCTCCAATTCACTCTATTCCTTGCCCTCCTTTCACCCTCCTGCATGTTCAGGCCCCGATCACACAAAATCTTTTTCACTCCATCTTTCCACCTCCAATTTGGTCTCCCTCTTCTCCTTGTTCCCTCCACCTCCGACACATTTATCCTCTTGGTCAATCTTTCCTCACTCATCCTCTCCATGTGCCCAAACCACTTCAAAACACCCTCTTCTGCTCTCTCAACCACGCTCTTTTTATTTCCACACATCTCTCTTACCCTTACGTTACTCACTCGATCAAACCACCTCACACCACACATTGTCCTCAAACATCTCATTTCCAGCACATCCATCCTCCTGCGCACAACTCTATCCATAGCCCACGCCTCGCAACCATACAACATTGTTGGAACCACTATTCCTTCAAACATACCCATTTTTGCTTTCCGAGATAATGTTCTCGACTTCCATATATATATATATATATATATATATATATATATATATATATATAACCCCCCCACACATATGTATGTGCATGTGTGTGGGGGGGTTGGGCCATTTCTTTCGTCTGTTTCCTTGCGCTACCTCGCAGACGCGGGAGACAGCGACAGAGTATAAAAAAAAAAGAAAAAATATATATATACATATATATATATGTTATCCCTGGGGATAGGGGAGAAAGAATACTTCCCACGTATTCCCTGCGTGTCGTAGAAGGCGACTAAAAGGGAAGGGAGCGGGGGGCTGGAAATCCTCCCCTCTCATTTTTCTTTTTTTTTTTTTCCAAAAGAAGTAACAGAGAAGTGGGTCAGGTGAGAATATTCCCTCAAAGGCCCAGTCCTCTGTTCTTAACGCTACCTCGCTATCGCGGGAAATGGCGAATAGTATGAAAGAAAGAAAAAGATATATATATATATATCCCTGGGGATAGGGGATTAAGAAATCTTCCCACGTGTTCCCTGCGTGTCGTAGAAGGCGACTAAAAGGGGAGGGCGTGGGGGGCTGGAAATCCTCCCCTCTCGTTTTTTTATAATTTTCCAAAAGAAGGAGCGGAGTGGGGCCAGGTGAGGATGTTCCAAAAAAGCCCAGTCCTCTGTTCTTAATGCTACCTCGCTAACGCGGGAAATGGCGAATAGTTAAAAAAAAAAAAAAAGGATATATATATATATATATATATATATATATATATATATATATATATATATATATATATATATATATATTATACTTAACCGCCGTCTCCCGCGTTAGCGAAGTAGCGCAGGCTGCCACTAACTACAACTTTTATGTCTGTACAAGTCATTTACACAACTTGTTACTTGAAATAAGAATATTGAGTCCAATGTTTCCTGTAAATTTGAAATTAGATACATTGCTAGAGACTGTAATTCTCAGGCAAGACAGATGTCATCTCATGCAATTTCATTTAACGCTACACTGCACTCAAGTACAGGTAGATGGTAAACCTTAGAATAGGTATATCACTCGGCAACGGCACATACATGTTTCACCCCGTAGGGATAAATGGACCAGGTAAGTTATTCATTGATATTATACTTTGTCAATGTCTCCCGTGTTAGCGAGGTAGCGCAAGGAAACAGACGAAAGAATGGCCCAACCCACCCACATACACATGTATATACATACACGTCCACACACCCACATATGCATACCTATACATCTCAGCGTATATATATATATATATATATATATATATATATATATATATATATATATATATATATATATATATATATACATATATATATATATATATATATATATATATATATATATATATATGTATATATATATATATATATATATATATATATATATATATATATATATATATATATATATATATACTGTCATGTCTGTCATACTATTCGCCATTTCCCGCATCAGCGAGGTAGCGTTGAGAACAGAGGACTGGGCCCTTGAGGGAATATCCTCACCTGGGCCCCTTCTCTGTTCCCTCTTTTGGAAAATTAAAAAAAAAAGTGAGAGGGGAGGATTTCCAGCCCCCCGCTCCCTCCCCTTTTAGTCGCCTTCTACGACACGCAGGGAATACGTGGGAAGTATTCTTTCTCCCCTATCCCCAGGGATATATATATATATATATATATATATATATATATATATATATATATATATGTATATATATATATATATATATATATATATATATATATATATATATATATATATATATATACAGACATATACATATATATACATGTACATAATTCATACCGTCTGCCCTTATTCATTCCCGTCGCCATCCCGCCACACATGAAATGAAAAACCCCTCCCCCCACATGTGCGCGAGGTAACGCTAGGAAAAGACAACAAAGGCTACATTCGTTCACGCTCAGTCTCTAGCTGTCATGTATAATGCACCGAAACCACAGCTTCCTTTCCACATCCAGGCACCACATAACTTTCCATGGTTTACCCCAGACACTTTACATGCCCTGGTTCAATCCATTGACAGCACGTCGACCCCGGTATACCACATCGTTCCAATTCACTCTATTCCTTGCACGCCTTTCACCCTCCTGCATGTTCAGGCCCCGATCACTCAAAATCTTTTGCACTCCATCTTTCCACCTCCAATTTGGTCTCCCACTTCTCCTCATTCCCTCCACCTCTGACACATATATTCTCTTTGTCAATCTTTCCTCACTCATTCTCTCCATGTGCCCAAACCATTTCAAAACACCCTCTTCTGCTCTCTCAGCCACACTCGTTTTATTACCACACATCTCTCTCACCCTTTCATTACTTGATCAAACCACCTCACACCACATATTGTCCTCAGACATCCCATTTCCAGCACATCCACCCTCCTCTGCATAACTCTATCTATATCCCTTGCCTTGCAACCATATAACATTGTTGGAACCACTATTCCTTCAAACATATCCATTTTTGCTTTCCAAGATAACGTTCTCGACTTCCACACAATTTTTCAACGCTCCCAGAACTTTCGCCCCCTCCCCCACCCTATGATTCACTTCTGCTTCCAAGGTTCCATCCGCTGCCAAATCCACTCCTAGATATCTAAAACACTTCACTTCCTCCAGTTTTTTCCCATTCAAACTTACCTCCCAATTGACTTGTCCCTCAACCCTACTGTACCTAATAACCTTGCTCTTACATTTACTGTCAGCTTTCTTCTTTCACACACTTTACCAAACTCAGTCATAAGCTTCTGCAGTTTCTCACCCGAATCAGCCACCAGCGCTGTATCATCAGCGAACAACAGCTGACTCACTACCCTAGCTCTCTCATCCACAACAGACTGCATACTTGCCCCTCTTTCCAAAACTCTTGCATTCACCTCCCTAATAACCACATCCATAAACAAATTAAACAACCATGGAAACATCACGCACCCCTGCCGCAAATCAACATTCACTGAGAACCAATCACTTTACTCTCTCCCTACACGTACACATGCCTTACATCCTCGATAAAAGCTTTTCGCTGCCCCTAACAACTTACCTCCCACACCATATATTCTTAATACCTTCCACAGAGCATCTCTATCAACTCTATCATATGCCTTCTCCAGATCCATAAATGCTACATACAAATCCATTTGCTTTTCTAAGTATTTCTCACATACATTTTTCAAAGCAAACTCCTGATCCACTCATCCTCTACCACTTCTGAAACCACTGCTCTTCCTCAATCCCTTTGCCTTTGTGTAGTGGCACTATGCAAGCATTCCACCAGTCCTCAGGCACCTCAAAATGAGTCATGCATACATTTAATAGCCTTATCAACCAGTCAACAATACAGTCACCCCCTTTTTTAATAAATTCCACTGCAATACCATCCAAACCCGCTGCCTTGCCGGCTTTCATTTTCCGCAAAGCTTTTACTACCTCTTCTCTGTTTACCAAATCATTTTCCCTAACCCTCTCACTTTGCACACCACCTCGACCAAAACACCATATATCTGCCAGTGTATCATCAAACACATTTAACAAACCTTCAGAATGCCCACTCCATCTCCCTCTCACATCACCACTACTTATCACCTCCCCATTAGCCCCCTTCACTGATGTTCCCATTTGTTACCTTGTCTTACGCACTTTATTTCCTTTATTTACCATTAACCCATGTGTGTCTGTTACTCATGCATCCACACTTGACATGTTATCATTATTGACCCAGTTGTACTCTACACAGGTCGACTTGCAGCACCTGCACCAACAGCGCGGTAGCAACCTGGTGGACCCTGGCATCGACCTGAACGACTACTACATCTCAGTCGAGTGGGACATTCTCAAGGTTCCTGCCCTCAGGAACGAGCGCTTCTACCCGTGCTGCCAGGAGCCCTACCCAGACATTTATTTCAACATTACTATGCGGCGAAAAACGCTCTTTTACACTGTCAACCTTATCATCCCCTGCGTCGGCATCTCTTTCCTCTCCGTTTTGGTCTTCTATCTTCCCTCGGACTCCGGCGAGAAGGTATCCCTGTGTATCTCCATTTTGCTGTCCCTCACTGTGTTTTTCCTCTTGCTAGCGGAGATCATCCCACCGACTTCATTAGCAGTACCACTGCTGGGAAAGTACTTGCTCTTCACTATGATCCTGGTGACGCTGTCTGTCATGGTAACCATAGGAGTCCTGAACGTCAACTTTCGATCACCATCGACGCACAAAATGGCACCCTGGGTGCGGAAAATCTTCATTGAATTGTTACCTAAATTTCTATGGGTGGAAAGGCCACTAAAGGATGACGAGGGTCCGGACGAAGTTACTGCTGGTGTGGACACTTCGTTCACACCCTCGAGCGATGGGTTCGACAAGTTCCCTTTCGATGACCACCCGTACGACATCCCAGCAATACCTCCCTCCCCGTACGACCGTGACAGGTATGGGGACGACCACCTAGCCCTACCTGCTCCTGAGTGTCATGCACAGACCCATGCCCACACCCATGAGGCCGCCTTCGTTCAGGAACTTGAGGAGCCCCGGCAATACCATGAACACCGCACCCTCAGGAGCATCGAGTACATAGCGCAACACATGCGTAACGTCGACTCCTTTGAAGAGGTCAGTTTCTTTGACAGTGTTTTGTGGACTGTACTGTAGATTTGTGTTAGTATTATGTGGCCACTTCAGGAATGCTCTAGGTTTGTGGCAATATAGTGTAAAAGTCGTGCATATAACCAGTACAATTAATTTGGACTGTCAGTCAGTTTAACGCATGGTTTACAGCTTTATTACCTATTTGTATGCTAAGTGAAGGAAATTTTATTCTTGTAGGCTCCATCTCTTTAACTTCTTTAATACCACAGAACTTTTTAAAATTCTTACAATTCTCTCTATTCAGATTCAACACAGCTTGTTTATACCATTCCAGAACTTTGATACTATAGAAGTACTTTTCATCTTTTCCATCAAGTTTCTTATTTGGTTTCTTCGAAACTCCTATGTTCTGGTTAACTTGTTATTTTCTCATCTCTCTTAAAGAAATGTTCACTTTTGACACTGTCAGTTTCATTTAGAAACATGTAGTCAAGTCACCTTATTCATTTTAATTGCTCAATGAAAAAGATTCAGTCCTCTAAACCTCTCTATGTAACTCATTCCTCTTATCTTTTTTGCCGTCTCTGAATTTTTTCTATTAGATCTTCGTTTCTACCTGAAGTGCATATTCTAATTCGTCTGTTGTCGGTAGGTTATTACATATTTACCTACCCAAATTCAGTGCTAATAATAACTAGTGCCCTCCCCACCAATTCTCCTGACATGGTATTCTAACGAATGGTTAAGGACTTTGTCAACCTCAAAACCCCTTTCACACACACACATATTCATCTAGCCAGATTTTGGGTGTATCGAGACCTTCTTTCTCATTTCAGCCATAAAGCCAATATGGTATGCTATGAAAGATGTCCGTAACCATAGATATGTCGTGTGAAGTGAACAAGAAAAAGTATGAGAAAAAGAATATGGAAGAGACTGACTAGAGTTCCTCACATGTTTCTGGAATTGACTGTCAAAGATAGATAGGTTATGGGAAAAAAGAAAGATACAAAAAGATAGTGAATTCCACATCTTTGCTGGTTGGTCTTCACACAGAAATGATGGGAGAGAACAGTCAGTCACGTACTGCAGGTCCAGGCCTTTTGTATCACTTGCCTTCAATTTTAACTGGCTGGCAGTTTTCTTTAATAAATTCGTGATGTAGATTCTGGTTCGGTTCTCCTACCACATTTTTTTTCTTAGTTACTGAGTTCCTTCCAAAATTCTATCTTGTTATTTTCTGGCTCTCTTACACCTTCATTGACTTGCGCTGCCTATATTATCCTGCAGTATAGTACACCTTTTCTTAAATTTCTTAGAATCTAAACCAAAATCTAGATTTAAACTTAATTCTTATCTTTTCTGACTCCTTTTCTCAACCATCATAACCAAAGGTGGAATGCTGAAATTCCTGCTTTATGAATGTCTCAGAAACTTCTGTATCGGTATTCTATAATCTGTCTGTGCAATTCCACTTCAAAACGTGTTCCCAAAGAAATTAGGTAGTTCTGTTGGTCATAAGTTCTACTACTGTACCTCCATCTTTGGTTTCTTTTCCCAACTTTTTATATTCTCAGTAATCACGTAATTCATCGACCTTTTTGATCAAATATCAAATATTCTTTGTGTCCGTCTTGTTTTACGTTAAGATGAATTATACTACTGATGGCTTATCAACTCCTATGTCTAGTATGCTTAGTGGTACGTGCATCCATACATGAAATTTTCTGTTACATTGTCTTGCAATTTTGTTCTCTGTGTAAATCTACTTATTCTCGAACAGCTTCTTTATAGTTAGAATACCCTATAATTAGAGCTTCCCCAGTTCTAGGGAGTGTAAATCTCGAATTTCACCATTTATGAGAAGTGCATGTCTCGACCCACACCATCTCTGAGAAGAACGTGTCTCGAGCTTCACCATCTTTGGGAAGTGCATATCTCGAGCTTCACCATCACTGGAGTGCGTGTCTCGAGCTTCACTGCCTCTGGGAAATGCATTTTGTGATGCCTCCTGAACCGTCCTGATTTTCTCGTCATAATTTTCATTATATGATTGATCTGGTTCATTAAAAAGTTTTGGAGGTTTGTAAACTATCAACACTGCTATGGTAGTTCTGTCGTTACTTTCCCCATTATTCATTGTTTAGCTGGACCATTCATCAGCACTCATTGAAACTTCTGTGCCAAGAAGGTCACTCCAATTCCTCTCAGTCTTCTCTTTACTTCTTTGCCGTTAGTTAGGCCTTCAGAGGAGATTTGTTCAACTTTATTTCTTTGGTAGGCTTCGTCCTAATGGCTCCGGTGACACTTGGTTTGGTTTTCCTTGTTTGATCTTTGAATATCTCTTCTTTCCCGTTAAATTCTCATCAGTCAGCATTCGTATATTACTTTCCGTCGTGTTCCAGCACTATTCACAGTACCTGTCGTCTTTATTCTAAAGGGTAGGTACATCGATGAGCGGGTGGCTGTTCTACATCCTAGTTTCTTTTGATGGTTCCCTTTTCCCGTCAATGATTTTCCACCTGGAAGTTTTCTTCTCTTATACACTTTTCGTTTTATATGGTTCCTCTGATGAAAATCCTAGTGAATTGTTCCCGATCAGCAAGTTTCTCAGTCTAGTCGTGTGCCACCAATTAAACTTCATTTTGTATGTAACCCATACTGATGGTTCCATTTCATCATGACAACGGTTTCTTCGTTTTGTTGTCTGATCACTGAAATTACATTAGCTAGGTCCATAGTTTGTAATTTTCTTATTTTACTTTCTTCCTTTATCAAATCTGATTTTCATCTAGCCCATGAATCATTTGCTATCTTCTACTTCCAGCTGTCATCTTCACTAACCCATGTCAGCTAAGCCCTACAGCGGTTACTTGTCCACTTCCATGTCTTTTGTCTCTATAGAATCTGCATTTTTGTCCTCATGTATTCATTCTGATTACTCTGCACCTTTACTAAACGTTCCATCTTACGTTCCATATAATCCCCTGATGATGTAACCGAGTATTTCGTCATCCGTTTTGCTTAGGTCCACTGATTAGAGACTCTATTCCTCTGCACCAGTAAATATTCTTCGTGTGTCTCATTCAGACCAGGAATAATGTCCTGATCCCTTTTCTTTGTTCCGTTTCACGGTCCCTTTTTTTCCTTCATTTTAAGAGTCTTTTCTTGATTAATCTCTTTCAGGGTTTTCCAGAAAGAACTTAAGTGACCCCTATATTTGACCGTTTTCAACATTTTCGTATTTTTTTCTCTCTTTTATCACTTATCTCTTTCAAACACTAAATTTATAATTGTATTATTTCATTTTTGAATTGTATTTATTATCTTTATCCAACGATTATATCATTTTGATATTTCTCCCTTATTACCAGTAGTTTCTCTACCACTAAGGTCCATCCTTTAAATATTCTGTCATCTTTCTTCCTACAGTTACCAGATCTCTAAAGTTCCATTTGTCCATCTTTCCCCTAGCTGATCAGGTGACAAATTTAAGCTCTCAAGATAATTTCCTCGTTTGATGCCATTTTTCATGTTTTCACATTATCCTAGATTATGCATTATGATAACAATGCTTTTTAAATTGTGTCAAGATGTAAGAGAATATAAATTAACGTCAAATCTTCAGTCCAACAGTGTTTTCCCACAGTAACCCAAAAATATTTTTAGGGAAAGTTTAACATCTAACCCCTTTTGATGTCCAATATACGTGGCTGAATGTGAGTGTTATAGAGTGAATGTGATGTATGTGTTAATTGTGGTTGCTAGTTTAAGTAGCACCATGGGAAAGAAAGACTTGTCTTTCGGTCAAATGCCTACGTGCGAACACATGGGTTCCCACTCTTTTCTTTCCTATGTGAGCTACAGTGTCACATGATTAATGTAGGTATCTCGAAGGAAGGCAGTTGTGATGTATTTCTCTACATCGATAACCTCTGAGACTTCACTTTATGGCTGAAATGCGCCTATTTCTAAAAAGATGATTTACCCATTTCCTCTCTTTGTCTCTATATCCTTATTTTCACATAAGGCCTTTCACGGCTGAGTAGCTGCTGTGACTTGATCCTGCGACATGTAAAAGTAAAAACAATAACGTCTTCCTAGGCCCTCCGCTGGCAAAACCTGTTACCCCCACTGTTGCTACCTTTTACACACATTTGTACATAAAACTGCCATCCTTCTCCATTATGCTGAAAGCTTTTCGTCAGCAAAAGAAGAGTTAATGGCTTGTTTCAGTTTCAAGAATCACAACGGATATATATTTCGTTACAATTAGCGAATGATTGAATGACGCCATCTTCTCATGAAAGTTGACAGATGACCAGCTTACGTTGTCTTTACTTCTCTTTACGTAACACAGTTATCCATTTAAAGCCCGGTTTCTGTGTAGCTGGGTGTGTATTGAACAACTTTTTTATGTTTTCGTGTTTTGTCAGTTCTCATAATGATTTGCTTAATGCTAGGATGGGCTTTGAAATTGCCTGCGGACAAATCAAAGCTCTTAGTATCAGCAATGAAGACAGATTCAATGACGTTACGTGTGACACATTCAGCAGAGGGGTATAAAATAATGGGATTTTCAAGATCTATGGGGTGATCATTTTCATGACTGTGTTTAGTGATCGTATTCTTGTGGCCATCCCCGCGTACTGAATAACGGTGCATATTTCTATGTGTGTAGATACTATTAGATTAGCGTATAGTGCAGTGTATAACTGTATTGTGTATAATCAGTAGTAGAGTTGTAACTAATATGTAGATATAGTTGATGCATTAAGGTAGTCTCTAATATCACCTCTAGATTTCCCATTTGTATGGATACCTGTAGTCAGTCTCTTATTTTCGTCTTGTATAATTTCGTGTTTAATTATATTATTTCCGTCGACTATAATCGTGGGCTCTTTCCTCCGTCCTTTCCTATTCTGGAACAAACACATTTAACCAATTTTCACGGACGGATCATTTTTTTAGTGTGTTTTCCACCATTGAGAAATGTTTATACAAAACTTACTGTGTTTCTTAACGGACAAAGTTTGTTCTTTCCAATTAGGATCTTGTTTTAGTACGTGGGTGCTTGTGCTTGAACTCGTTGTGCGCTTGGGAGATTTTGCTCGAAGCAGACAGGCAGTCAGACGACAGACAGACAGAACCAAACAGACAGACAGACAGAGATTCTGAATAGGAATGCCTATAAACGAACCTATTCGTGTGCTTAGTTGAGTGTTCATTAGCCTTCACTAAATAAACATCATTGAAATTAAAAGGTAAAATCGGAAATTTTTCCAGTTCTGGTTACAATATCTCACTGTTATGATACAAGTGTTATGGCAGTGATCTACTTTATACTCGCACACTTACCATGTATGTAGCATACAACAGTATTTGCGCCAAGTTTTGAAAAGATCTCTCAGATAGATACGGACCTCCGTGGTGTACCGGCTATCGTTCCTGACCATGACGCATTTATGGGCCGCTCAGAGCCGAGCATATAGGTTCGAATCCCCGTTGCGCCAGTCCGTCTATAGTCAGTCCAGCTATTCATCCATCTTATGGGTGGGTCGATAGGTACTTAGCTCAGGCTGGAATATATATATATATATATTTTTATATTTTTTATTATACTTTGTCGCTGTCTCCCGCGTTTGCGAGGTAGCGCAAGGAAACAGACGAAAGAAATGGCCCAACCCCCCCCCCCATACACATGTATATACATACGCCCACACACGCAAATATACATACCTACACAGCTTTCCATGGTTTACCCCAGACGCTTCACATGCCTTGATTCAATCCACTGACAGCACGTCAACCCCGGTATACCACATCGATCCAATTCACTCTATTCCTTGCCCTCCTTTCACCCTCCTGCATGTTCAGGCCCCGATCACACAAAATCTTTTTCACTCCATCTTTCCACCTCCAATTTGGTCTCCCTCTTCTCCTTGTTCCCTCCACCTCCGACACATATATCCTCTTGGTCAATCTTTCCTCACTCATCCTCTCCATGTGCCCAAACCACTTCAAAACACCCTCTTCTGCTCTCTCAACCACGCTCTTTATATTTCCACACATCTCTCTTACCCTTACGTTGCTCACTCGATCAAACCACCTCACACCACACATTGTCCTCAAACATCTCATTTCCAGCACATCCATCCTCCTGCGCACAACTCTATCCATAGCCCACGCCTCGCAACCATACAACATTGTTGGAACCACTATTCCTTCAAACATACCCATTTTTGCTTTCCGAGATAATGTTCTCGACTTCCACACATTCTTCAAGGCCCCCAGGATTTTCGCCCCCTCCCCCACCCTATGATCCACCTCCGCTTCCATGGTTCCATCCGCTGCCAGATCCACTCCCAGATATCTAAAACACTTCACTTCCTCCAGTTTTTCTCCATTCAAACTCACCTCCCAATTGACTTGACCCTCAACCCTACTGTACCTAATATATATATATATATATATATATATATATATATATATATATATATATATATATATATATATATATATATA
The DNA here is from genome assembly GCF_036320965.1 of Panulirus ornatus. Classification (NCBI taxonomy): domain Eukaryota; kingdom Metazoa; phylum Arthropoda; class Malacostraca; order Decapoda; family Palinuridae; genus Panulirus; species Panulirus ornatus. The sequence continues at coordinate 10,494,777 of NC_092294.1, read as the reverse complement.
TATATATAATTATCCCTGGGGATTGGGGAGAAAGAATACTTCCCACGTATTCCCTGCGTGTCGTAGAAGGCGACTAAAAGGGGAGAGAGCGGGGGGCTGCAAATCCTCCCCTCTCGTTTTTTTTTTTTTTTCCAAAAGAAGGAACAGAGGGGGCCAGGTGAGGATATTCCAAAAAAGGCCCAGTCCTCTGTTCTTAACGCTACCTCGCTAATGCGGGAAATGGCGAATAGTTTAAAAGAAAGAAAGAAAAAGATATATATATAATATCCCTTTGGATGGGGGAGAAAGAATACTTCCCACGTATTTCCTGGATGTCATAGAAGGCGACTAAAAGAGAAGGGAGGGGGGGGGGGCTGGAAATCCTCCCCTCCAGTTGTTTTAAATTTCTAAAAGAAGGAACAGAGAAGGGGCCAAGTGAGGATATTCCCTCTAAGGGTCAGTTCTCTGTTCTTAACGCTACCTCGATAACACGGGAAATGGCGAATATGTATGAAAAGAATATTATTATATATATATATATATATATATATATATATATATATATATATATATATATATATATATATATATATGGATTTGTATGTAGCATTTATGGATATGGAGAAGGCATATGATAGAGTTGAGAGATGCTCTGTGGAAGGTATTAAGAATATATGGTGTGGGAGGCAAGTTGTTAGAAGCAGTGAAAAGTTTTTATCGAGGATGTAAGGCATGTGTACGTGTAGGAAGAGAGGAAAGTGATTGGTTCTCAGTGAATGTAGGTTTGCGGCAGGGGTGTGTGATGTCTCCATGGTTGTTTAATTTGTTTATGGATGGGGTTGTTAGGGAGGTGAATGCAAGAGTTTTGGAAAGAGGGGCAAGTATGAAGTCTGTTGGGGATGAGAGAGCTTGGGAAGTGAGTCAGTTGTTGTTCGCTGATGATACAGCGCTGGTGGCTGATTCATGTGAGAAACTGCAGAAGCTGGTGACTGAGTTTGGTAAAGTGTGTGAAAGAAGAAAGTTAAGAGTAAATGGGAATAAGAGCAAGGTTATTAGATACAGTAGGGTTGAGGGTCAATTCAATTGGGAGGTGAGTTTGAATGGAGAAAAACTGGAGGAAGTGAAGTGTTTTAGATATCTGGGAGTGGATCTGGCAGCGGATGGAACCATGGAAGCGGAAGTGGATCATAGGGTGGGGGAGGGGGCGAAAATTCTGGGAGCCTTGAAGAATGTGTGGAAGTCGAGAACATTATCTCGGAAAGCAAAAATGGGTATGTTTGAAGGAATAGTGGTTCCAACAATGTTGTATGGTTGCGAGGCGTGGACTATGGATAGAGTTGTGCGCAGGAGGATGGATGTGCTGGAAATGAGATGTTTGAGGACAATGTGTGGTGTGAGGTGGTTTGATCGAGTAAGTAACGTAAGGGTAAGAGAGATGTGTGGAAATAAAAAGAGCGTGGTTGAGAGAGCAGAAGAGGGTGTTTTGAAATGGTTTGGTCACATGGAGAGAATGAGTGAGGAAAGATTGACCAAGAGGATATATGTGTCGGAGGTGGAGGGAACGAGGAGAAGTGGGAGACCAAATTGGAGGTGGAAAGATGGAGTGAAAAAGATTTTGAGTGATCGGGGTCTGAACATGCAGGAGGATGAAAGGCGGGCAAGGAATAGAGTGAATTGGATCGATGTGGTATACCGAGGTAGACGTGCTGTCAATGGATTGAATCAGGGTATGTGAAGCGTCTGGGGTAAACCATGGAAAGTTCTGTGGGGCCTGGATGTGGAAAGGGAGCTGTGGTTTCGGGCATTATTACATGACAGCTAGAGACTGAGTGTGAACGAATGTGGCCTTTTTTGTCTTTTCCTAGCGCTACCTCGCACACATGAGGTGGGAGGTGGATGTTATTCCATGTCTGGCGAGGTGGCGATGGGAATGAATAAAGGCAGACAGTGTGAATTGTGTGCATGTGTATATATGTATGTGTCTGTGTGTGTATATGTATGTGTACATTGAGATGTATGGGTATGTATATTTGCGTGTGTGGACGTGTATGTATATCATGTGTATGGGGGTGGGTTAGGCCATTTCTTTTGTCTGTTTCCTTGCGCTACCTCGCAAACGCGGGAGACAGCGACAAAGCAAAATAAATAAATAAATGAATATATATATATATATATATATATATATATATATATATATATATATATATATATATTTTTTTTTTTTTTTTTTTTTTTTTTTAGACTTTGTCGCTGTCTCCCGCGTTTGCGAGGTAGCGCAAGGAAACAGACGAAAGAAATGGCCCAACCCCCCCCATACACATGTACATACACACGTCCACACACGGAAATATACATACCTACACAGCTTTCCATGGTTTACCCCGGACGCTTCACATGCCTTGATTCAATCCACTGACAGCACGTCAACCCCTGTATACCACATCGCTCCAATTCACTCTATTCCTTGCCCTCCTTTCACCCTCCTGCATGTTCAGGCCCCGATCACACAAAATCCTTTTCACTCCATCTTTCCACCTCCAATTTGGTCTCCCTCTTCTCCTCGTTCCCTCCACCTCCGACACATATATCCTCTTGGTCAATCTTTCCTCACTCATTCTCTCCATGTGCCCAAACCATTTCAAAACACCCTCTTCTGCTCTCTCAACCACGCTCTTTTTATTTCCACACATCTCTCTTACCCTTACGTTACTTACTCGATCAAACCACCTCACACCACACATTGTCCTCAAACATCTCATTTCCAGCACATCCATCCTCCTGCGCACAACTCTATCCATAGCCCACGCCTCGCAACCATACAACATTGTTGGAACTACTATTCCTTCAAACATACCCATTTTTGCTTTCCGGATAATGTTCTCGACTTCCACACATTTTTCAAGGCTCCCAAAATTTTCGCCCCCTCCCCCACCCTATGATCCACTTCCGCTTCCATGGTTCCATCCGCTGACAGATCCACTCCCAGATATCTAAAACACTTCACTTCCTCCAGTTTTTCACCATTCAAACTCACCTCCCAATTGACTTGACCCTCAACCCTACTGTACCTAATAACCTTGCTCTTATTCACATTTACTCTTAACTTTCTTCTTCCACACACTTTACCAAACTCCGTCACCATATATATATATATATATATATATATATATATATATATATATATATATATATATATATATATAATTGGGTACGACAGCATATTTAGTTATTAATCTTCTCTTTTATGTTCTCTAATTTACTCAGTATTATACCACCATTAGGAGGGTACTCAAACCCCAGTTGTCCAAAGTTATCCATTTTATTTCACTCAAGCTTCCACTTCACAGAGGCATCATCAGGAATCTACAAAAAAAAGAGAAAAGGATAATCACTAAACTTGGATATGAAATTTAGAACGCTAATATGTATATAGCACACAAAAAGTAAGGGAAAACGCTAAAATTAACAATAATCATGAGGGTAGTATGAGCTACAACCTAATTACAAAATGTGAATATAGAAATACAGGAAAACTTTCAGCTTAGGAAACCGAACTGTATTATACGAGGTAGGAATATTGTTCAGGGAATGAAGAGAACGCTAAGCAAGGGAGAAAAAAAGAGAAAAAGGAAGATTATATGCGCAAGGTCAAAGAAAGAATGAAGAAGAATAGTGGTTACAGGAAAACATAGCAAATAAAGAATAGGGTTGAGTTCAGGAACAAAGTGAGAGCAAAGGTTAATAGAACCGAAACAGTAATGGAACAAGGGAAAACATTAAACAAAGTAACAAAAAGAAATTGGTGGAGTATAGTGTGTACAAGAACAAAGAAAACGAGGAAGGACAGTAACTTCAAAAACAAAAAAAGAACAAGGGAAAACAGCGAGTTCTGGAACAGTGAAAAAGAAAAAAGAAAAGTGAGCAAAGGATCAAGAAGGGAATAAGGAAGAGTGCTGAAAACATTAACAAAGAGAGAACAAAGGGAAAGGAAGGTCAGATACAGAGAAAGCATGAACGAAGAGAGAACAATGGAAGACAGTATACACAAATACCAAGGAGAATGTTGGCTTGGAACAAGGAAGAAGAGTGTTTACATTTTAAGAGAGAACACAGAACAGTGTATACATGAAAAGAGAGCAAGGATGATCAGTGAAGAGCGAAATAATGGCACTGGAGAACAGCAACCACATAAAAAGGACGAGGAAGAACTTTTATATACTCGTATTATTCCTCGAGAACAGTGAACACATAGACAAAGAAAACAAGGAAAAACAGGGTGAACATGAATAAAGAAAGAGCGCTGAACTCAGGAACAAGATGAGACAAGTCAACAGGATCACACAGGGTGAATCGAGAACAGGAGATGATAGTTAACGCATGAAAAGACACCAAGAATTGTGTGTGGACAAATGAGCAAAAGAGAAAAAAATCTGAACACAGGAACGAAGAGAGATCAAGGAAGGACAGTGAACGCATGAACAGAGAGAGAATATGGTGGGAACACTGAGGACAGAAGCAGAAAAAGAGGATTAGTTGGAATATGAATAAAGGAAGGACAGAGTTCACATCAACAAAGAGAGAACAAAGGGAAACAATGTACACATGAACTAAGGGAAACAGACAAGACACAGCAAAGATAAAGCAAAGAGCAGTAAACATAGGAACTTGGAAAAACAGATAAGCGTATACTTAAACAAAGAACAAGAAAGAGCAATGAGAACATGAAAAGAAAAAGGAAGAACAGTGTGAACATGAATAGATAATGGAGAACATCAACCATGGTGATGAAATAAGGGAGAAAAGCAAGGATATGGAGAGAGTAAGGGATATCAGTGATCATATGAATAGTAGGTGCAAGATAAACACTGTGTATATAAACCTAGAGAAAAAAAGAACTATAATATCGACAACGAGACAGGGAGAACAGTGTAGAACGGTGAGAACAGAAAGAGAGGACAAGGGAGTGCGTTGTCAACAGGAACAAAGAGAGGACAAGGGAGTGCGTTGTGAACAAAAATAGAAAAGGATATTGGAAAACAGTGAGCACATGAGCAAAGAACAAGAACTTCGGCGAATTCCTATTGTTCCATAAGAACAGTTGTTAAACCTCAGAATACTGTTAGGAAGGATGCAATATGCAAATGTCAAGGCCAACTCAGCCCAGAGAAAGACAGTATTGCCCACAGGAGTTTAGGATTTGTAAATTTTCATCACTAAGACTGTCTTGTAGCGTTGTGCCAGCGGCTGGGGCAGAGAAACGTCATTACAGACAAAGAGGAAGAAGTGATAAGGCTATAAATGACACTTGGTTGGCCAGGGCATGATTCATATGTGTCCTTGATTTCACTGAGCTTCTGTTGATTTATTTTTTTGGTCATAGTGTAGGAAATTTATCTGGAATATCAAGTTTCATATAAAAGGGAAAGGCAAGAAAAGATCTGAAATTGCGTAGAAAAGTGAATAATTCTTCCATGGCAGTTTTAGGAAGGAGGTGATATAATAACATTCGCAGCAGCTTGTGTAGTACTGATCATAATCATAAATGATGACTATCTCATTCTGACTTCTTTTCTTGGACAAACTTGCCCATGCTTTTCACTCCTATTGGAATAAGAAAAAACTGATTAAGCCGTCTGCTGCACCAGAGTCCCTCTAATTCTCACATTAATCATACTAAGGGGAAAACTATGAGATCGACTACTACGGCTCCTAGCCATCATCTGCAGCTCTTGCATTGCATCATTGCATCACATCTTTCATTCATATAAGGAGCCATGACTGAAGTGCTCTTAAATCACATCGCATCCTTCGTGCACATAAGGAGCCGTGAATAGTGTAGTCTCACCTCCCATTACATCTTCATGCACATGAGGAGGCTTCGGTACATGATGTTCCCATGGTTCTAACAAACACAGAGAAACCTTGCAGCTCCATTTCATTTTACCCGAAACGCTTGCTGAAAGTCGCCTTTTGTGGTGGGTGTACACTCTGGCAAGACAGAAGAAATTAGTCAACTACCCTCCGGTTGAAATGTACAATACACCTTCCCTCGCATTATATGGCGCACCTCTACTCACCAGAGAGCATCAGGTCTGATTGATCCTACTTAAGGTGATAAGGATGAATAAGAAAAGCCTCTTTAACAATGAAAGATAGGAGGCAGCTGCTAAATTATTCTGTAACGTGGAGAAAACTCAAAAAATATCCAGAGACACTTTCGCAGCACAACATACAGAATTCCTTTCACATATCGAAGCTCATCCATCATATCAAAGAAAGACTCCGTTCTGTGAAACAAAAGATGCAAGTGCTGAACTTGCAGAGCTTTCTGAGGGTGCTTGCAGATCCTCTGGGAGACAATGTATGCTGCACTTATAGATCCTCTATGATATAATGTCACTGCTGTACCTATGGAGCCTTCAGATTTTTTTTTCATTACTGCATTTGCAGAGCTTTGTGATGTCACTGTTGCAATTATAGACTTGCCAGAAGATGCTTGTCACTGCAGAACTTGTAATGCCTTTAGAAGATAATGTCGCTACCGAACTTATTAAGCCTTTAGAAGATAATGCCATCATCACGCATATAATGTCAACAGAAGATAATGACACGGCTGCACTGATGGAACCTTCAGAAGATAATGTCACAGTCACACCTATAGAGCCTACGTAAGATAATGTCACTAATGCACTTACAGAGCCTCCAGATTATTGACAATGATGAAATGATAAAGCTTTCAGAAGATAATGTTACTGGCGAACTTATAGAGCCTCTGGAAGATGATGTCATTACCGAACCTTTAAAGCCTTCAGAAGATAATGTCCCTAATGCCCTGACAAATGCTTCCAGATACGATTTCACTGCTGCAGCTATAGTCTCCAGAACGTAGTGTTACTGCTTTTCTTATAGAATCTTCAGAAGATAATGTCACCGCTGCACTTACAGAGCTTTCAGAAGGATGTTACTGCTGCATTTATAGAGCTTTCAAAAGATAATGTTACTGCTGTGCACATTCAAAGCCTTCAGAGGATAATTTCAATGCTACATTTGTAAAGCCTTCAGAAGGAAGTTTCACTGTATCTCTCAGGAGATGGTTTCACTGCTGCACCTACCATCAGTAAAAGTAAACACTCTTGATGTTTGTTCAGTTTTTTCACAAAGATCTCTGAACTGTGTTCATTACTTCTTCACCTTTACTTAAGAATTAGTTTGGTAGTGATATGGTCTGTAATTGGATTTATAGTAAAAGAAACTTATTTTTCTGCTGTGCCATTTGACCGAGTCTGAAGTGGCATTCATAATGCCTTTATAAGAGATGGAAGAAAGCTTGATACTTTCATAGGGAACATGATTTTTATCTTCTGAGTAATGATTAAACAGCAGTTTCTCATGAATTCTTTTCAAAGTGAATATTCTTACATTTGTAATTTCTCGAGGATAATTCGTCGTTAATTACTATATATCAACAGGAGTCCAATACCCTCCTTCAGTTGATGGGTACCCGCATACTGTCAAGCTTCCTGAACTCAATTTCATTTATTTCGTATCATTATTCTTTCTTGTAAAGAGGCATCGTTACTTCTTGACTGAAAGTACTACATCGTCTGCCTGTAACACAAGTATTATCAGCTTTCACCACCTGCAGCAGACTGATTGCAAGTCATGGCATTAGAAACCAGGGGAACAGAAGCTTTCTTGGGTAACTTTATTCAAAATACTGCCACACCCGCAACAGTGTCATACTTGCACCGTGCCACACCTGCACCAGTGTCATATTTGCACCAGTGCCACACCTGTACCAGCGCCACACCTGTACCACTGCAGAACTTGAATGTTGATAATATTACTCATTGCATCCCACCGTTGAGTTTTATTCATCAACAAGTAGATTCCAGGCTGGTGCAGCGAACCTCTGGTGCATCCTCTCCACCTCTGTAATACATCTTTTGCTTTCCAGATCGAGGACGACTGGCGGTACGTGGCCATGGTACTGGACCGCCTCTTCCTCTGGATCTTCATGGTAGCTTGCGTCATCGGTACCTTTGGAATCATCTTTAGGGCACCGGCCCTTTACGACACAACCACCCCCATCGACATCCAACTGTCCAAGGTCGCGCAGCATCGACGTTTGGATCCTATGGGACCCGAAGAATAATGGTACATAGTTCTAGACGACATAAAGGTGTTATTGTGCAGTATTCGAGATATATGCAGACAATAAGGTTGAAAACACCAATGAATAATAGTGATTCGAGATGGTAAAGCAGCAGATAAAGGATATGGCCAGTGAGAACAGAGAAAGAGAGTAGTGGACAAGGCATCAGAGGAAGACCGGCTAATATGAAAGCTGCCTGGAACAAAAGGTACAATATAGTACTGAACTTTGTTGCCGCCAGATACATGTGCTAGAATCTAGAACGAAAACTTGAGTATCATAAATGGCAAAATCTATATCAAAAGAGTAAAACACTATTCTATGTATTCAAGTGACTACTGCCATATCGTCCCGAAGGGAAATATGAAACATTTTAAGTATTTTTCTGTGTAAGATAAGTGGATAAGTTAGAGAAGGAACAAACGGATGATAAGTGATGCGAAAGTTCTCTACGACAATGTCCATACGGATTATGCAATAACCAGGGCACTCTAAACAATGCAGTTTTGTGTTGTTGAATGACAAAGAAAATGCTCAAAATGATTGACAAAAGAGTATTAGCAGCTAGTTTTAATTTCGGCATTTATTTTTGTAAGTTTCACTATAATTGTCTTTACCTCGTTCCACGCCCATATCATTTTCATTTACAGTTTTGCCGAAACTCTGAGGCTACACGGGAACATAGAGTGGCAACAAACTAGTGCCTCTCTTAGGCACAGATGATACCAGACTTCACCTGCAAGTGGTTACACAAGTGAGAAGTCACCGGGAAGGATGCATCATTAACATACGGATGAGAATATATATATATATATATATATATATATATATATATATATATATATATATATATATATATATATATATATATATATAATGCTTTATCGCTGTTTCCTGAGTCAGCGAGGTAGCGCCAGGAAACAAATGAAGAATGGCCCATCCACTCATATACACATATACATACATACCTAAAAACCCATAAACATACATATTTATATCCACATATACATATTCATACTTGCTTACCCTCATCCATTCCTGGCCCTCCCCAACCCCACAGGAAAGAGCATCGCTACCCCCTGCTTCATCGAGGTAGCGCCAAGAAAACAGACAAAAAAGGCCACATTCGTTCACAGTCTCTATCTGTCTGTCATGTGTAATGCACCGTAGCCACAGCTTCCTATCCACACCCAGGCCCCACAGACCTTTCCATGGTTTCCAACAGACGTTTCACATACCCTGGTTCAGTCCACTGATAGCACGTCGATCCCGACACACCACATCGATCAAATTCACTCTATTCCTTGCACGTATCTCACCCTCCTGTATGTTCAGGCCCCGATCGCTCAAAATCCTTTTCACTTCATCCTTCCACCTCCAAGTATGGTCTCCTGCTTCTCCTTGTTCCCTTCACCTCTGACACATATATTCTCTTTGTCAGTCTTTCCTCACTCATTCTCTCCATATGTCCAAACTATTTCAACACACACTCTTCTGCTCTCTCAACTACACTCTCTTGATTTCCACACATCACTCTTACCCTTTCATTACTTACCCGATCAAACCACCTTACACCACATATTGTCCTCAGACATTTCATTTAGAACACATCCACCCTCCTTCGCACAACCCTATCTATGGTCCATGCATCGCAACCATATAACATTGTTGGAACTACTATTCCCCCAAACATACCCATTTTTTGCTCTCCGAGATAACGTTCTGGCCTTCCATACATTTTTCACCTCTCCCAGTACCTTCGCCCCCTTCCCCACTCGGTGACTCACTTCCACTTCCATGGTTCCATTTGCTGCTAAGTACACTCCCAGATATCTAAAACACTTCACTTCCTCCAGTTTTTGTCCATTCAAACTTACATCCCAATTAATTTGTCCCTCAACCCTACCAAACCTAATAACCTTGCTCTTATTCACACTTACTCTCAACTTTCTCCTTTCACACTTTTCCAAACTCAGTCACCAACTTCTACAACTTCTTGCTCGAATCAGCCAGTAGAGCTGTATCATCGGCGAAAAACAACTGGCTCACTTTCCAGGCCCTCTCATCCTCAACAGACTGCATACTCGCCCATCTCTCCAAAACTCTTGCATTTACCTCCTAGCCACCCCATCCATAAACAAATTAAGCAACCATGGGGACATCACACACCCCTGCCGCAGACCTACATTCAGTAGGTACCAATCACTCTCTTATTCTATTTACCTCATGACCTCTCTTCAAGAATGAGTCCAGGTACTAACCAAGAAAGCTCTCCAAAGGCTCTTGCGGCCGACGAGATTGTATTTCAAATGATAAAAGCCTCATATGAGGTATTACCGGGCTCCGTCTTGAAGAAGGTCCACGGCGAGTGAAAAGTCACCTTTCTCGAAGCTGTATTTTTGGGAGTACAGCAGTTGCACGAGCTTTTAGAAAGAGGTCCTTCTTAGCAACAGGAGTTACTCATAGAAACTGGTCTTTGGTAATCATATATATATATATATATATATATATATATATACATACTGTTCGCCATTTCCCGCGTCAGCGAGGTAGCGTTAAGAACAGAGGACTGAGCCTTTGAGGGAATATCCTCAATTGGCCCCCTTCTCTGTTGCTTCTTTTGGAAAATTAAAAACGAGAGGGAAGGATGTCCAGCCAGCCACTCCCTCCCCTTTAATCACCTTCTACGACACGAAGGTAATACGTGGGAAGTACTTCTCCCCTATCCTCAGGGATAATATATATATGTATTTTTCATTCATATATTTTTATTTATATATTATACTTTGTCGCTGTTTCCCGCGTTAGCGAGGTAGCGCAAGGAAACAGACGAAAGAATGGCCCCAACACGCCCACGTACACATGTATATACATAAACACCCACACCCTCGGGGTGGCGGCAGAATGGATGAAGGCAGCATGTATGAATATGTACATGTGTATATATGTATATGTCTGTGTATGTATGTATGTATACGCTGAAATTATATATATATATATATATATATATATATATATATATATATATATATATATATATATATATATATATATATATATATATATATATTCATTTATTTAGTATTATACTTTGTCGCTGTCTCCCGTGTTAGCGAGTTAGCGCAGGGAAACAGACGAGAGAATGGCCCAACCCACCCACATACACATGTTTATACATACACGTCCACACACAGCACATATACATATCTATACGTCTCAACGTATACACATATATATACACATACAGACATATACGTATATATACACATGCACATAATTCATACTGTCTGCCCTTATTCATTCCCGTCGCCACCCCACCACACATGAAATGAAAACCCCCTCCCCCCACAAGTTCGCGAGGTAGCGCTAGGAAAAGACAACAAAGGCCACATTCGTTCACTCTCAGTCTCTAGCTGTCATGTATAATGCACCGAAACCACATCTCCCTTTCCACATCCAGCCCCCACAAAACTTTCCATGGTTTACCCCAGACTCTTCACATGCCCTGGTTCAATCCATTGACAGCACGTTGACCCCGGTATACCACATCGTTCCAATTCACTCTCTTCCTTGCACGCCTTTCACTCTCCTGCAAGTTCAGGCCCCAATCACTCAGAATCTTTTTCACTCCATCTTTCCTCCTCCAATTTGGTTTCCTACTTCTCGTTGTTCCCTCTACCTCTGACACATATATCCTCTTTGTGAGTCTTTCCTCACTCATTCTCTCCATGTGACCAAACTATTTCAAAACACCCTCTTCTGCTCTCTCAACCACACTCTCTTTATTACCACACATCTCTTTTACCCTTTCATTACTTATTCGATCAAACCACCTCACACCACATATTGTCCTCAAACATCTCATTTTCAGCATATCCACCCTCCTCCGCACAACTATATCTATAGCCCACGCCTGACACATATATCCTCTTTGTCAATCTTTCCTCACTCATTCTCTCCATATGACCAAACCATTTCAAAACAGCCTCTTCTGCTCTCTCAACCACACTCTTTTTATTACCACACATCTCTCTTACCCTTTCTTTACTTATTCGATCAAACCACCTCACACCACATATTGTCCTCAAACATTTCATTTCCAGCATATCCACCCTTCTCCGCACAACTCTATTTATAGCCCACGCCTTGCAACCATATAACATTGTTGGAAATACTATTCCTTCAAACATAGCCATTTTTGCTTTCGGAGATAATGTTCTCGACTTCCACACATTTTTCAACGCTCCCAGAACTTTCGCTCCCTCCCCCACCCTATGATTCCCCTCCGCTTCCATGGTTCCATCCGCTGCTAAATCCACTCCCAGATATCTAAAACACTTCACTTCCTCCATTTTTTCTCCATTCAAACTTACCTCCCAAATGACTTGTCCCTCCACCCTACAGTACCTAATAACCTTGCTCCTATTCACATTTACCCTCAGCTTTCTTCTTTCACACACTTTACTAAGCGGGCCAGGCCCATAGCCTAGCGGTAGCATTCCCACCTGTGACACAAGGGGTCTCGGGTTCGATCCTGGCTGTTGGAGGTTTGTATGTTCTATGAAGGTGCGCGTTCCTATATATATATATATATATATATATATATATATATATATATATATATATATATATATATATATATATATATATGTTTGCTTTGTCGCTGTCTCCTGCGTTTGCGAGGTAGCGCAAGGAAACAGACGAAAGAAATGGCCCAACCCACCCCCATACACTTGTATATACATACACGTCCACACACGCAAATATACATACCTATACATCTCAATGTACACATATATATACACACACAGACACATACATATATACCCATGCACATAATTCACACTATCTGCCTTTATTCATTCCCATCGCCACCTCGCCACACATGGAATACCATCCCCTTCCCCCCCTCATGTGTGTGAGGTAGCGTTAGGAAAAGACAACAAAGGCCCCATTCGTTCACACTCAGTCTCTAGCCGTCATGCAATAATGCCCGAAACCACAGCTCCCTTTCCACATCCAGGCCCCACAGCACTTTCCATGGTTTACCCCAGACGCTTCACATGCCCTGATTCAATCCACTGACAGCACGTCAACCGCGGTATACCACATCGATCCAATTCACTCTATTCCTTGCCCGCCTTTCACCCTCCCGCATGTTCAGGCCCCGATCACTCAAAATCTTTTTCACTCCATCTTTCCACCTCCAATTTAGTCTCCCACTTCTCCTCGTTCCCTCCACCTTCGACACATATATCCTCTTGGTCAATCTTTCCTCACTCATTCTCTCCAAGTGCACAAACCATTTCAAAACACCATCTTATGCTCTCTCAACCACGCTCTTTTTATTTCCACACATCTCTCTTACCCTTACGTTACTTACTCGATCAAACCACCTCACACCACACATTGTCCTCAAACATCTCATTTCCAGCACATCCATCCTCCTGCGCACAACTCTATCCATAGTCCACGCCTCGCAACCATACAACATTGTTGGAACCACTATTCCTTCAAACATACCCATTTTTGCTTTCCGAGATAATGTTCTCGACTTCCACACATTCTTCAAGGCTCCCAGAATTTTCGCCCCCTCCCCCACCCTATGATCCACTTCCGCTTCCATGTTTCCATCCGCTGCCAGATCCACTCCCAGATATCTAAAACACTTCACTTCCTCCAGTTTTTCTCCATTCAAACTCACCTCCCAATTGACTTGACCCTCAACCCTACTGTACCTAATAACCTTGCTCTTATTCACATTTACTCTTAACTTTCTTCTTTCACACACTTTACCAAACTCAGTCACCAGCTTCTGCAGTTTCTCACATGAATCAGCCACCAGCGCTGTATCATCAGCGAACAACAACTGACTCACTTCCCAAGCTCTCTCATCTCCAACAGACTTCATCCTTGCCCCTCTTTCCAAAACTCTTGCATTCACCTCCCTAACAACCCCATCCATAAACAAATTAAACAACCATGGAGACATCACACACCCCTGCCGCAAACCTACATTCACTGAGAACCAATCACTGTCCTCTCTTCCTACACGTACATATATATATATATATATATATATATATATATATATATATATATATATATATATATATTCCTATGAGTCCACGGGGAAAATGAAGCACGAAACTTTTCGTGTTTCATTTTCCCCGTGGACTCATAGGAATATCTTGATCACGCGCAAAATTGTGATCCTTTCCAATATATATATATATATATATATATATATATATATATATATATATATATATATATATATATATATATATATATATTGGGTGTTTGCTTTGAGGGGTGTATGTGAGAAATGCTTGGAGGGGCAAATGGGTTTGTATGTGGCGTTTGTGGATCTGGAGAAGGCGTATGATAGCGTTGATGGAGATGCTCTGTGGAAGTTATTGGGAGTGTGTGGTGTGTGAGGCAAGTTGTTAGAGGCGGTGAAGGGTTTCTATCGGGGATGTGAGGCATGTGTACGTGTGGGAAGAGAGGAGGGTGATTGGTTCTCGGTGAATGTAGGTTTGCGTCAGGGGTGTGTGATGTCTCCGTGGTTGTTTGGTTTGTTTATGGATGGGGT
>NC_092294.1:10410048-10472548 GCF_036320965.1 Panulirus ornatus | reverse complement strand
GCACATAGAATTGAATACGACAGCATATTTACAGTTATTAATCTTCTTTCTCATGTTCTCTAATTTTCTTAGTATTATTCAACCTTTAGGTGTGTGCTCAAACGCCAGTTGTCCGTAGTTCTTCATATATTCATTCAAGCTTTTGCATTCAGTAAGGCATCGTCAGGAATCAGCAAAAAGAGAAAAAAAAACTTCGTCACATGATTTGGATAAGTAAAAGTCAAACAAAATATGACAACGCTCGGAAAAACAGTGCATATAGTACATAGAAATAATATAAAAGACTAAACAAATTAACAATCCCATGAAGGGTACTGCAGTCTAAATACAACACATGAAAACAGAAAAGTAGGAAAACTTAAAATTGAGGAAAAGCAGACTAATATTACTTAAGACTATTGTCCAGATGTGGAGCTGAGGTCAGGTTTGGTTCATCTGATTCTCTTGGACCTTTGTAAAGTAGAACCGTGTTCCTGACGCCCAGCAGTGGCGGGCTTGGTAGCTTGTTGACAAGAAAGGGAACTGTTTACAAGTTTTGTCGAAATTAAACCCATCTGATTTGTGAAGACTTACACAAATATTGTTACAATTCTTTGTCTATTTAGTGATAGAAGCTTCATTAATATTTCTTGTGCTAAAGAAGTTAAAGTTGGTAATTGAGTTGATATTTCTCCAGTCAGGCATTTGATTCTTGTCCTGTTCTTATACTATATGTTACTTAAGTCTAACGTAAAGGTCCTTATCAATCTGCCCAATATAAAACATATCAATTTTACAAGGCCCTCTATAAAGCACAGGCTGCACAACTTTCTGATAAGTTCGAGATTATAATATTCTTTATAGTGTTGTTATGCAGAAGGCTACATTTACATTAAAGGATTTAAGCAACTTGGTAAACAATGTAAAATTATCACTGAACGGTAGAACTAAAAGATTCTTGGTGTCAAGGGGAGGTTTGAGTTTAATTTTACAAGAATATTTCTTTGCCAACTTAAGGGATTTATCAATGAAAGATCTAAGATACTTTAACTTGGATCTAATGGATTATATCTTCTCAAACTCAGCAATGAATTCCGTACTGCATATACTTAATGCCCTAAGGAATATAGAGTGGAATGATGACGAGTTAACTCTCATGTTGAGCTGAGTAATAATGGATATATGAAGAAACATTTGTTGGTTTTCTTTATATGCTAAACTTAAGCATGTTTCTATCCCTGTGGATCATGCAAACTAAAAATGGTAACATACTATTGTTTTCCATTTCTACAGTAAAGTTGATAGAAGGTACTGAATTGTTCAGTAAAGGGAGAAATGTTTGTAAATTATCATTTGTTGACCAAACACTAAGAACATCATTTATATACTTAAACCAAATTGCATTAGAGGGTCAGATATCCCTTAGTAATGTTATTTCAAAGAATTCCTTGTAAATATTACTCAGTACTGGTGAAAAAGGCTTACCCATCGCTATATACCAAAGTTCTGAGCATAAAATTCCCCATTTAATTGAAACACAGTCTTTGTACACAATTTTATCAATTCAGTAAAGACAGAATTTGAAACAGGTAGATAAAACTATTATCATTGAATTCATAGAATTTTGTATAGGGTGCCTTCCAAAAAAATTGATATGTTTTATGTTGGGCCGACTGGTAAGGATCTTTGCAAGACTCGAGCAATACAAATATAGTGTAAGAATAGGACAAGAATCAAATGCTTTCTTTTATAGTGTTAGAAATTATGATCATGTTGAATATAGTGATGCCACCACAGTTATTAACTCTAACTCCTTTAGCACGAAAAATAGCATTGAATCTTCTATCATCAAATTCACAAAAGACTGTAACATTGATATTAGTGAAAGTCTGCACAAATTAGATAGTTTTATTATAGAGAAAATTTGTAAACAGCTCCCTTTCTTTTTTACATAATGAAAATCTTATGACATGAATGTTGCCAGAATCGAACGCACCATACACAAACACCATCATCCAGTAACGCTTGTTTACCAATGGCGTCCTTGTTACGTCTCTTCCTTACATATCAACTGACTGTTCTATATCTCATTCTTGTATCTCCCCTGATAATGTGATCATTACACGAAAGTGCACTCGGGAACTCATCGTGTTTCATTGTCTTGTGGTTTACTAGCATATACCAGATCAAGCGCACCACTGTGACCTCTTACAATGATATATATATATATATATATATATATATATATATATATATATATATATATATATATATATATATATGCATGTGTATGTGAGAGGGTTGGGCCATTCTTTTGTCTGCTTCCTTGCGCTACCTCGCTAACCGGGAGACAGCGACTAAGTATAATAATGATACCAATACTTTCCACGCATTCCCTACGTGTCGTAGAAGGCGAATAAAGGGGACGGGAGCGGGTGGCTAGAAACCCTCCCCTCCTTGTATTCTAACTCTCTCAAAGGGGAAACAGAAGAAGGAGCCATGCGGGGAGTGCTCATCCTCCTTGAAGGCTCAGATTGGGGTGTCTGAATGTGTGTGGATGTAACAAAGATGAGAAAAAAGGAGAGATAGGTAGTATGTTTGAAGAAAGGAACCTGGATATTTTGGCTCTGAATGAAACGAGGTTTAAGGGTAAAGGGGAAGAATGGTTTGGATATGTCTTGGGAGTGAAGTCAGGGGTTGGTGAGAGGACAAGAGCAAAGGAAGGAGTAGCAATTCTCCTGAAGCAGGAGTTGTGGGAATATGTGATGGAGTGTAAGAAAGTAAACTTTAGATTGATATGAGTAAAACTGAAAGTGGATGGAGAGATGGGTGATTATTGGTGCCTATGCACCTGGTCATAAGAAAGATCATAAGAGGCAAATGGGAGCAGCTGAGTGTGTTAGCAGCTTTGATGCTCGAGACCGGGTTATAGTGATGGGTGATTTGAATGCAAAGGTGAGTAATGTGGCAGTTGAGGAAATAACTTGTGTACATGGGATGTTCAGTGTTGTAAATGGAAATCGTGAAAAACTTGTAGATTTGTGTGCTGATAAAGGACTGATGATTGGGAATACTTGGTTTAAAAAGAGATATATACATAAGTATACGTATGTAGGTAGGAGAAATGGCCAGAGAGCGTTAATGGATTACGTGTTAATTGACAGGCGCGTGAGAGAGAGACTTTTGGATGTTAATGTGCTGAGAGGTGCAACTGGAGGGATGCCTGATCATTACCTTGTGGAGGCGAAGGTGAAGATTTGTAGAGGATTTCAGAAAAGAAGAGAGAATATTGAGATGAAGAAAATGGTGAGAGTAAGTGAGTTTGGAAAGGAGACTTGTGTGAGGAAGTCCCAGGAGAGATTGAGTGCAGAATGAAAAAAGGTGAAAGCATATGACGCAAGGGGAGTGGGGGAGGAATGGGATGTATTTAGGGAAGCAGTGGTGGCTTGCGCAAAAGATGCTTGTGGCATGAGAAATGTGGGAGGTGGGCAGATTAGAAAGGGTAGTGAGTGGTGGGATGAAGAAGTAAGATTGTTAGTGAAAGAGAGGAGAGAGGCGTTTGTACGATTTTTGCAGGGAAGTAGTGCGAATGACTGGGAGATGTATAAAAGAAAGAGGCAGGAGGTCAAGAGAAAGGTGCAAGAGGTGAAAAAGAGGGCAAATGAGTGGAGAGAGTACCATTACATTTTAGGGAGAATAAAACGATGTTTTGGAAGGAGATATATTAAGTGCGTAAGACAAAAGAACAAATGGGAACATCAGTGAAGGGGGCAGATGAGGAGGTAATAACAAGTAGTGGTGAAGTGAGAAGGAGATAGAGTGAGGATTTTGAAGGTTTGTTGAATGTGTTTGATGATTGAGTGGCAGATATAGGGTATTTTGGTCGAGTAGGTGTGCGAAGTGAGAGGGTCAGGGAAAATGGTTTGGTAAACAGAAGAGGTAGTGAAAGCTTTGTGGAAGATGAAAACCGGCAAGGCGGCGGGTTTGGATGGTATTGCAGTGGAATTTATTAAAAAAGGGGGT
This sequence comes from Panulirus ornatus, assembly GCF_036320965.1. NCBI lineage: Eukaryota > Metazoa > Arthropoda > Malacostraca > Decapoda > Palinuridae > Panulirus > Panulirus ornatus. Next base: position 10,468,546 of record NC_092294.1, on the reverse strand, counting down.
GACTGTGTTGTTGACTGGTTGATAAGGATATTCATTGTAGGTATGGTTCATGGTGAAGTGCCTGAGGTTTGGCGGAATGCATGCATAGTGCCATTGTACAAAAGAAAAAGGATAAAGGTGAGTGTTCAAATTACAGAGGTATAAGTTTGTTGGGTATTCCTAGGAAATTATATGGGAGGGTATTGATAGAGAGGGTAAAGGCATGTACGGAGCATCAAACTGGGGAAGAGCAGTGTGGTTTCAGAAATGTTAGAGTATGTGTGGATCAGGTGTTTGCTTTGAAGAATGTATGTGAGAAAAACTTAGAAAAGCAATTGGATTATGTAGTATTTATGGATCTGGAGAAGGCATTTGATAGAGTTGATAGTGTTTTGTGGAAGATATTAAGAATACAAGGTGTGGGAGGCAAGTTGCTAGAAGCAGTAAAAAGTTTTTATCGAGGATGTAAGGCATGTGCACGAGTAGGAAGAGAGGAAACTGATTGGTTCCCATTGAATGTCGGTTTACGACATGGAAGCGTGATGTCTCCATGGTTGTTTAATTTATTTATGGATGGGTTTGTTAGGGAGGTGAATGCAAGAGTTTTGGAGAGAGGGGTAAGTATGCAGTCTGTTGTGGATGAGAGGGCTTGGGAAGTGAGTCAGTTGTTCGCTGATGATACAGCAATGGTGGCTGATTTGGGTGAGAAACTGCAGAAGTTGGTGACAGTTTGGTAAAGTGAGTAAAAGAAGAAAACTGAGAGTAAATGTAAATAGGAGCAAGGTAATTAGGTTCAGTAGGGTTGAGGGACAAGTTAATTGGGAGATACGTTTGAATGGAGAAAAACTAGAGGAAGGAGAGTGTTTTAGATATCTGGAAGTGGATTTAGCAGCGGATGAAACCAAGGAAGCGGAAGTGAGTCACAGGGTGGGGGAGGGGGCAAAGGTTCTGAGGGCGTTGAAGAATGTGTGGAAGGCGAAAACGTTATCTCGGAGAGCAAAAATGGGTATGTTTGAAAAATAGTGCTTCCAACAATGTTATATGGTTACAAGTCATGGGCCATAGATAGGGTTGTGCGGAGGAAGGTGGAACTGTTGGAAATGAGATGTTTGAGGACAATATGTGGTGGGAGGTGGTTTGAGTGAGTAAGTAATGAAAGTGTAAGAGAGATGTGTGGTGGTAAAAAGAGTGTAGTGAAGAGAACAGAAGAGGGTGAATTGAAATGGTTTAGTAACATGGAGAGAATGAGTGAGGAAAGATTGACAAAGGATATATGAGTCAGAGGTGGAGGGGACGAGAAGAAGTGGAAGACCAAATTGGAGGTGGAAGAATTGAGTGAAAAAGATTTAGAGTGATCGGGGCCTGAACATACAGGAAGGTGACAGGTGTGCAAGGAATAAAGTGAATTGGAACGATGTTTTATACTGATGTCGACGAGCTGTCAGTGCATTGAACCAGGGCATGTGAAGCGTCTGGGGTAAACCATGGAAAGTTTTGTGGGGACTGGATGTGGAAAGGGAGCTGTGATTTCGGTGCATTACACATGACAGCTGTAGACTGAGTGTGAACGCAAGTAGCTTTTGTTGTCTTTTCCTAGCGCTACCTCATGCGCGCGGGGGGTAGGGGGGGAGGGGGGGTGGGGAGGTATTTTTTTTTTTCATGTGTGGCGGGATGGCGACGAGAATGGATGAAGGCCGCAGGTGTGAATATGTACATGTGTATATATGTTTAAGTCTGTCTATGTATATTTATGTATACGTTGAAATGTATAGGTATGTATATGTGTCTGTGTGTTTATGTGTAGGGCGTTTATGTATAAACATTTGTATGTGGGTGGGTTGGGCCATTCTTCTGTCTGTTTCCTTGCGCTACCTTGCTAACGCGGGAGACAGCGACTAAGTATAATAAATCAAATATATATATATATATATATATATATATATATATATTGGAAAGGATCACAATTTTGCGCGTGATCAAGTATATTCCTAAAAGTCCACAGGGAAAATGAAACACGATAAGTCCACTTTCGTATAATAATCACATCATCAGGGAAGACACAAGACAGAAATATAACAGTCATTTGATATACAACAAAGAGACGTAGCTAGGACGTCATTTGGTAAAAATGCGATTGTCCAAGACAGACAATGAGCATATCACAATCTTATCATTTTACAAATTTTATCAGTAATAAACTTATCTAATTTGTATAGATCATCACTAATATTAAGATTATAATTCTTTGTGTATTCAATAATAGAAGATTCAATGATATTTCTCGTGGTAATAGAATTATTAATAACTGAGATGGCATTACTCCACTCAATACAATTATCATAGTTTTTAGCATAATTAAACAAGGCATTTGCTTCTTGTCCCGTTCTTACACTATATTTATGTTGCTTAAGTCTAACAGAAAGATCCTTACCAGTCTGCCCAACAAAACTTATCAATTCCTACATGGCACTTTATAGATGCACCCAGGAGAATTTCTGGTAAATTCCTGATTAAGAAATTCTTTCTAGTATTTATGTTGCTGAAGGCACCATTTACATTAAGGTATTTAAGCAACATGGTAAGTAAAGTTATTATTAAAAGAGAGAACTAAAAGATTCTTATTGTCAATGGGAGGTTCGGGCTCAACTCTATAAAATGATTTCTTTGCTAACTTAAGGGATATATCAATGAAAGATCTAGTGTACTTTAACTTGGTTCCAATAGAATATATCTCAAACTCATCATCAGTGTACTTTGGACTGCAAATGCGTAATGCCCTAAGGAAATAGATTGAGATGATGATGATTTAACTGTCATGTTGAGATGAGTAATAATGGATATATGAGCATACATTGGCAGGTTTTCTGTATATTCTAAACTTAAACTTGTTTCCTTGCTTATGGATCATGCAATCTAAAAATGGTAACATACCATTATTTTCATTTTCTGCAGTAAATTTGAAGAAGGTACTAAATTAAGTAAGGGGAGAAATAGCTACAATAATACTGTAAAGAATTACTTCATCAGGAATTCACCAGAAAATTCTTCTGGGTGCATCTATAAAGTGCCATGTAGAAATTGTGATAAGTTTTATGTTGGCCAGACTGGTAAGGATCCTTCTGTTAGACTTAAGCAACATAAAAATAGTGTAAGAACGGGACAAGAATCAAATACCTTGTTTAATAACGTTAAAAACAATGATCATTGTATTGACTGGAGTAATGCCATCTTCGTTATAAACTCTAACTCTATTATCACGAGAAAATCATTGAATTTTCTATTATTAAAGACATAAAGAATTATAATCTTAATATTAGTGATGGTCTGTACAAATCAGATAAGTTTATTGTTGATTAGATTTGTAAATTGATAAGTTTATGATACAATCGTTGTCTGTCTTGGACAATCGCATGTTTACCAAATGGCGTCCTAGCTACGTCTCTTCGTTGTATATCAACTGACTGTTACATTTCTCTCTTGTGTCTCCCCTGATGATGTAATTATTACACGAAAGTGGACTTGGAAACTTATCGTGTTTCATTTTCCCTGTGGACTCATAGGAATATACTTGATCACGGGCAAAAGTGTGATCCTTTCCAATATATATATATATATATATATATATATATATATATATATATATATATATATATATATATATATATATATGTGTGTGTGTGTGTGTCTATTAGTATGTATATAACTATATTATACTTTGTCGCTGTCTCCCACGTTAGCGAGGTAGCGCAAGGAAACAGGCGAAAGAATGGCCCAACCTACCCACATACACAGACATAATTATATATACACAGGTATATAATTCATACTTGCTGCCTTTATTCATTCCCATCGCCACCCCGCCAAACATGAAATGACGCCCGCCTCCCCACTGATGTGCGGGAGGTATCGCTAAGAAAAGACAACAAAGGCCGCATTCGTTCACACTCACTCGCTACCTGTCCTGTATAATGTACCGAAACCACAGCTCCCTTTCCACATCCAGGCCCCACAAAACTTTCCATGGTTTACCCCAGACGCTTCACATTCCCTTGTTCAATCCAGTGACAGCACGTCGACCCCGGTATACCACATCGTTCCAATTCACTCTATTCCTTGCAAGTCTTTCACCCTCCTGTACGTTCAGGCCCCTATCGCTCAAAATCTTTTTCTCTCTATCTTTCCACCTCCAATTTGGCCTCCCACTTCTCCTCGTTCCCTCCACTTCTGACACATATATTGTATGTGTCAATCTTTCATCACTCATTCTCTCCATGTGACCAAACAATTTCAAAACACCCCCTTCTGCTCTCACAACCACACTCTTTTTATTACCACACATCCCTATTACCCTTTCATTACTTACTCGATCAAACCACCTCACACCACATATTGTCCGCAAACATCCCATTTCCAACACATCCATCCTCCTCCTCACAACTCTATCTATAGCCCACGCCTCGCAACCATAAAATATTGTTGGAACCACTATTCCTTCAAACATACCCATTTTTAGCTTTCCGAGATAATATTCTCGCCTTCCATACATTTTTCAACGCTCCCAGAACTTTCGCCCCCTCCCCCACCATGTGACTCACTTCTGCTTCCATGGTTCCATCCGCAGCCAAATCCACTCCCAGATATCTAAAACACTTCACTTTCTCCAGTTTTTCTTCATTCAAACTTGCCTCCCAATTGACTTGTCCCTCAACCTTACTGTACCTAATAACCTTGCTCTTATTCACATTTACTCTCAACTTCCTTCTTTCACACACTTTACCAAACTCAGTCACCAGCTTCTGCAGTTTTTCACCCGAATCAACCGCCATCGCCGTATCATCAGCGAACAACAACTGACTCTCTTCCCAAGACCTCTCATCCACAACAGACTGCATACTTGCCCCTCTCTCCAAAACTCTTGCATTCACTTCCCTAACAACCCCATCCATAAACAAATTAAACAACCATGGAGACATCATGCAGCCATGCCGTAAACCGACATTCACTGAGAACCAATCACTTTCCTCTCTTCCTACTCGTACACATGCCTTACATCCTCGATAAAGACTTTTCACTGCTTCTAGCAACTTTCCTCCAAAACCACATATTCTTAATACCTTCCACACAGCATCTCTATCAACTCTATCATATGCCTTCTCGAGATCCATAAATGCTACATGCAAATCCATTTGCTTTTCTAAGTATTTCTCACATACATTCTTCAAAGCAAACACCCGATCCACACATCCTCAACCACTTCTGAAACCAATCTGATGCTCTGAACATGCTTTCACCCTCTCTATCAATACCCTTCTATTTGATTTCCCAGGAATACTCAACAAACTTATACCTTTGTATCAGCACTCACCATTATCCCCTTTGCCTTTGTACAATGGCACTATACATGCATTCCGCCCATCCTCAGGCACCTCACCATGAGTCATACATACATTAGATATCCTTGCCAACCAGTCAACAACACAGTCACCCCCTTTTTTAATAAATTCCACTGCAATGCCATCCAAACCCGTTGCCGGGCTATCTTTCATCTTCTGCAAAGCTTTTACTACCTCAACTGTATTTACCAGATGATTCTCCCTAACCTACTCACTTCGCACACCACATCAACCAAAACACCTTATATCTGCCAATCTGTCACTAGCACATTCAACAGACCTTCAAAATACTCACTCTATCTCCTTCTCACATCACCACTAATTGTTATTACCTCCCCATTAGCCCCCTTCAATGATGTTCCCATTTGTTCTCTTGCCTTACGCACTTTATTTACCTCCTTCTAAAACATATTTTTATCCTCCCTAAAATTAAATGATATTCTCTCACCCCAACTCTCATTTGCCCTCTTTTTGACCTCTTGCATCTTTCTCTTGACCTCCTGCCTCTTTCTTTTATAATTATCCTTGTCATATGCACTACTTCCCTGCAAAATCATCCAAATGCCCCTCTCTTCTCTCTCAGTGATAATCTTACATCATCATCCCACCACTTACTACCCTTTCTAATCTGCCCACTTCCCACGCTTCTCATGCCGCAAGCATCTTATGTGCAAGCCATCACTGCTTCCCTAAATACATCTCATTCCTCCCCCACTTCCCTTACGTCCTTTGCTCTCACCTTTTTCCATTCTGCACTCAGTCTCTCCTGGGACCTTCCTCACACAAGTCTCCTTCCCAATCTCACTTACTCTCACCACTCTCTTCACCCCAACATTCTCTCATTTTTTCTGAAAACCTCTATAAATCTTCACCTTCGCCTCCACAAGATAATGATCAGACATCCCTCCAGTTACACCTCTCAGCAAATTAACATCCAAAAGTCTCTATTTCGCGTGCCTATCAATTAACACGTAATCCAATAACGCCCTCTGACCATCTCTCCTACTTACATATGTATACTTATGTATATCTCTCTTTTTAAATATCCAATCACCAGTCTTTTTTCAGCACACAAACCTACAAGCTATTTCCTACTAGTTATTTCCTCAACTGCCACATTAGTCACCTTTGCATTCAAATCACCTATCACTGTAACACGGTCTCGTGCGTCAAAACTACTAACACACTCACTCAGCTGCTCCCAAAACACTTGCCTCTTATGATCTTTCTCCTCATGCCCAGGTGCATTGGCACCAATAATCATATATATATATATATATATATATTTTTTTTTTTCATACTATTCGCCATTTCCCGCGATAGCGAGGTAGCGTTAAGAACAGAGGACTGGGCCTTTGAGGGAATATCCTCACCTGGACCTCTTCTCTGTTCCTTCTTTTGGAAAATTAAAAAAAAAATGAGAGGGGAAGATTTCCAGCCCCCCCGCTCCCTTCCCTTTTATTTGCCTTCTACGACACGCAGGGAATACGTGGGAAGTATTCTTTCTCCCCTATCCCCAAGGATATATATATATATATATATATATATATATATATATATATATATATATATATATATATATATATATATATATATATACAGAGAGAGAGAGAGAGAGAGATAGAGAGAGAGAGAGAGAGAGAGAGAGAGAGAGAGAGAGAGAGTTGGGGTGAAAGAGTATCATTAAATTTTAGGTAGAATAAAAAGATGTTTTGGAAGGAGGGAAATAAATTGCGTAAGACAAGGGAACAAATGGAAACCGGTGAAGGGGGCTAATGGGGAAGAGATAACAAGTAGTGGTAATGTAAGGAGGAGATGGAGCGAGTATTTAGAAGGCTTGTTGAATGTGTTTCATGATAGAGTGGCACATTATGGTGTGTTTTGGTCGAGGTGGTGTGCAAAGTGAGAGGGTAAGGGAAAATGATTGGGTAAACAGAGAAGAGGTAGTAAAAGCTTTGCGGAAGATGAAAGACGGTAAGGCAGCGGGTTTGGATGATATTGCAGTGGAATATATTAAAAAAAGGGGGTGACCGTATTGTTGATTGGTTTATAAGGTTTTTTAATGTGTATATGACTCTTGGTGAGGTGTCTGATGACTGGCGGAATGCTTGCATAGTGCCATCGTACAAAGGCAAAGGGGATAAGAGTGAGTGCTCAAATTACATAGGTATAAGTTTGGTGAGTATTCCTGGGAAATTATATGGTTGGATATTGATGGATCAGGAGAAGGCATATGATAGAGTTAATAGAGATGCTCTGTGGAAGGTATTAAGAATATATTGTGTGGGAAGTAAATTGTTAGAAGCAGTGAAAAGTCTTTATCGAGGATGCAAGGCATGTGTACGTGTAGGAAGAGAGGAAAGTGATTGGTTCTCAGTGAATGTTCGTTTGCGGCACGGGTGCGTGAAGTCTCCATGGTTGTTTGATGTGTTTATGGATGGGGTTGTTAGGGAGGTGAATTCAAAAGTTTTGGAAAGCGGGGCAAGTATGCAGTCTATTGTGGATGAAAGAGCTAGGGAAGTGAGTCAGTTGTTGTTCGCTGATGACACAGCGCTGGTGGCTGATTCGGGTGAGAAACTACAGAATCTGGTGACTGAGTTTGGTAAAGTGTGTGAAAGAAGAAAGCTGAGAGTAAATGTGAATAAGAGCAAGATTGATAAGTACAGTATGGTTGAGGGACAGGTCAATTGGGAGGTAAGTTTGAATGGAGAAAAAATGGAGGAAGTGAAGTGTTTTAGATATCTGGGAGTGGATTTGGCAGCGGATGGAACCACGGAAGCGGAAGTGAACCATAGGTTGGAGGAGGGGGAGAAACTTGTGGGAGCGTTGAAAAATGTGTGGAAGTCGAGAAGGTTATCTTGAAAAGCTAAAAATGGGTTTGTTGGAAGGAATAGTGGTTCCAACAATGTTATATGGTTGCGAGGCGTGGACTATAGATAGAATTGTGCAGAGGAGGGAGGATGTGCTGGAAATGAGAAGCTTGAGGATAATATGTGGTGTGAGGTGGTTTGATGGAGTAAGTAATGTAAGGGTAAGAGAGATGTGTGGTAATAAAAAGAGTGTGGTTGAGAGAGCAGAAGAGGGTGTTTTGAAATGGTTTGGTCACATGGAGAAAATGAGTGAGGAAAGATTTACCAAGAGGATATATATGTCAAAGGTGCAGGGAACGAGAAGATGTGGGAGACCAAATTGGAGGTGGAAAGATGGAGTGATAAAGATTTTGAGTGATCGGGGCCTGAACATGCAGGAGGGTGAAAGACGTGCAAGGAATAGAGTGAATTGGAACGATGTGGTATGCCGGGGTCGACGTGCTGTCAATGGATTGAGCCAGAGCATGTGAAGCGTCTGGGGTAAACCATGGAAAGTTCTGTGTGGCCTCGATGTGGAAAGGGAGCTGTGGTTTCAGCGCATTATACATGACAGCTAGAGACTGAGTGTGAAGGAATGTGGCCTTTGTTGTCTTTTCCTAGCGCTACCTCACGCACATGCGGGGGGAAAGGGTTTTCATTTCATGTGTGGCGAAGTGGCGACGGGAATGAGTAAGGGCAGACAGTATGAATTATATACATGTGTATATATGTATATGTCTGTGTGTGTATAGATATGTATACGTTGAGATGTATAGGTATGCATATGTGCTGTGTGTGGACGTGTATGTATATACATGTGTTTTTGGGTGCGTTGGGCCATTCTTTCGTCTGTTTCCTTGCGCTACCTCGCTAACGCAGGAGACAGCGACAAAGTATAATAAGTAAATAAATAGACAAATATATATATGTATATATATATATATATATATATATATATATATATATATATATAGATAGATAGATAGATAGATAGATATCTGGGAGTGGATCTGGCAGCGGATGGAACCATGGAAGCGGAAGTGGATCGTAGGGTGGGGGAGGGGGCGAAAATTCTGGGGGCCTTGAAGAATGTGTGGAAGTCGAGAACATTATCTCGGAAAGCAAAAATGGGTATGTTTGAAGGAATAGTGGTTCCAACAATGTTGTATGGTTGCGAGGCGTGGGCTATGGATAGAGTTGTGCGCAGGAGGATGGATGTGCTGGGAATGAGATGTTTGAGGACAATGTGTGGTGTGAGGTGGTTTGATCGAGTGAGTAACGTAAGGGTAAGAGAGATGTGTGGAAATAAAAAGAGCGTGGTTGAGAGAGCAGAAGAGGGTGTTTTGAAGTGGTTTGGGCACATGGAGAGGATGAGTGAGGAAAGATTGACCAAGAGGATATATGTGTCGGAGGTGGAGGGAACAAGGAGAAGAGGGAGACCAAATTGGAGGTGGAAAGATGGAGTGAAAAAGATTTTGTGTGATCGGGGCCTGAACATGCAGGAGGGTGAAAGGAGGGCAAGGAACAGAGTGAATTGGAGCGATGTGGTATACCGGGGCTGACGTGCTGTCAGTGGATTGAATCAAGGCATGTGAAGCGTCTGGGGTAAACCATGGAAAGCTGTGTAGGTATGTATATTTGCGTGTGTGGACGTATGTATATACATGTGTATGGGGGGTGGGTTGGGCCATTTCTTTCGTCTGTTTCCTTGCGCTACCTCGCAAACGCGGGAGACAGCGACAAAGTATAAAAAAAAAAAAAAAATATATATATATATATATATATATATATATATATATATATATATATATATATATATATTGAATATATATATATATATATATATATATATATATATATATATATATATATATATATATATATATATATTGAATCAGGGCATGTGAAGCGTCTGGGGTAAACCATGGAAGGTTCTGTGGGGCCTGGATGTGGAGGGGGAGCTGTGGTTTCGGGCATTATTGCGTCGCATCTGGAGACTGAGTGTGGACGAATGGGGCCTTTGTTGTCTTTTCCTAGCGCTACCTCGCACACATGAGGGGGGAGAGGGATGTTATTCCATGTGTGGTGAGGTGGCGATGGGAATAAATAAAGGCAGACAGTATGAATTATGTACATGTGTATATATGTATATGTCCGTGTGTGTATATATATATGTACATTGAGATGTATAGGTATGCATATTTGCGTGTGTGGACGTGTATGTATATAAATCTGTATGTGGGTGGGTTGGGCCATTTCTTTCGTCTGTTCCCTTGCGCTACCTCGCAAACGCGGGAGACAGCGACAAAGCAAAATAAATAAATATAATATATATAGAACGTCTAGAGTTAACCATGGGAAGATCTGTTTCGGTGCATTAAATAACAGCTCATTTATGGATTTGATCAGATGTGACCTTTCTTCGTCTATTTGCTGGTGCTACCTTGCTGATGTAGGGGGTGGCGATGCTGTCTTTTGTGGATGGTGTGGTGCGTGGAATGGATGAAGGCAAGCAAGTATGACTACATATATATATACATACATATATATATATATTCCTGGGGATAGGGGAGAAAGAATACATCCCACGTATTCCCTGCGTGTCGTAGAAGGCGACTAAAAGGGGAGGGAGCGGGTGGCTGGAAATCCTCCCCTCTCGTTTTTTTTTTGTTTTTTTTTAATTTTCCAAAGGAAGGAACAGAGAGGGGGGCCAGGTGAGGATATTCCCTCTAAGGCCCAGTCCTTTGTTGATAACGCTACCTCGCTAATGCGGGAAATGGCGAATAGTACGAAAGAAAAAGAAAATATATATATATATATATATATATATATATATATATATATATATATATATATATATATATATATATATATATATATATATGTATATATATATATATATATATATATGTATATATATATATATATATATATATATATATATATATATATATGTATATATATATATATATATACATATATATATATATATATATATATATATATATATATATATATATATATATATATATATGTATATATATATATATATATATATATATATATATATATATATATATATATATATATATATATATACCTTCTCCAGATCCATAGATGCTACATACAAATCCATTTGCTTTATTAAGTATTTCTCACATACATTCTTCAAAGCAAACACCTGATCCACACATCCTCTACCACTTCTGAAACCACACTGCTCTTCCCCAATCTGATGCTCTGTTCATGCCTTCACCCTCTCAATCAATACCCTCCCATATAATTTACCAGGAATACTCAGCAAACTTATACCTCTGTAATTTGAGCACTCACTCTTATCCCCTTTGCCTTTGTACAATGGCTCAATGCACGCATTCCGCCAATCCTCAGGCACCTCACCATGAGTCATATATATATATATATATATATAGGTTGGTTGATTAGAAAGGGTAGTGAGTGGTGGGATGAAGAAGTAAGATTATCAGTGCAAGAGAAGAGAGAGGCATTTGGACGATTTTTGCAGGGAAAAAATGCAATTGAGTGGGAGATGTATAAAAGAAAGAGACAGGAGGTCAAGAGAAAGGTGCAAGAGGTGAAAAAGAGTGCAAATGAGAGTTGGGGTGAGAGAGTATCATTAAATTTTAGGGAGAATAAGAAGATGTTTTTAAGGAGGTAAATAAAGTGCGTAAGACAAGGGAGCAAATGGGAACTTCAGTGAAGGGCGCAAATGGGGAGGTGATAACAAGTAGTGGTGATATGAGAAAGAGATGGAGTGAGTATTTTGAAGGTTTGTTGAATGTGTTTGATGATAGAGTGGCAGATATGGGGTGTTTTGGTCGAGGTGATGTGCAAAGTGAGAGGGTTAGGGAAAATGATTTGGTAAACAGAGAAGAGGTAGTAAAAGCTTTGCGGAAGATGAAAGCCGGCAAGGCAGCAGGTTTGGATGGTATTGCAGTGAAATTTATTAAAAAAGGGGGTGACTGTATTATTGACTGGTTGGTAAGGTTATTTAATGTATGTATGACTCATGGTGAGGTGCCTGAGGATTGGCGGAATGCGTACATAGTGCCATTGTACAAATTTTTTAATTTTCCAAAAGAAGGAACAGAGAAGGGGGCCAGGTGAGGATATTCCCTCAAAGGCCCAGTCCTCTGTTCTTAACGCTACCTCGCTAATGCGAGAAATGGCGAATAGTATGAAAGAAAGAAAAAGAAAGATATATATATATATATATATATATATATATATATATATATATATATATATATATATTTTTTTTTTTTTTTTTTTTTTTTTTTTGCTTTGTAGCTGTCTCCCGCGTTTGCGAGGTAGCGCAAGGAAACAGACGAAAGAAATGGCCCAACCCACCCCCATACACATGTATACACACACACACACGTCCACACACGCAAATATACATACCTATACATCTCAGTGTACACATATATATACACACACACACACACATACATATATACCCATGCACACAATTCACACTGTCTGACTTTATTCACGAAGCTCAAGGGTAAAGGGGAAGAGTGGTTTGGGAATGTCTTGGGAGTAAAGTCAAGGGTTAGTGAGAGGACAAGAGCTAGGGAAGGAGTGGCACTACTCCTGAAACAGGAGTGGTGGGAGTATGTGATAGTGTAATAAAGTAAACTCTAGATTGATATGGGTAAAACTGAAAGTAGTTGGAGAGAGAGGGGTGATTATTGGTGCATATGCCCCTGGCATGACAAGAATGATCATGAGAGGCAAGTGTTTTGGGAGCAGCTGAGTGAGTGTGTTAGTAGTTTTGATGCACGAGATGGGTTATAGTGATGGATGATTTGAATGCAAAGGTGAGTAATGTGGCAGTTGAGGGAATAATTGGTGTACATGGGGTGCTCAGTGTTGTAAATGGAAATGGTGAAGAGTTTGTTGATTTATGTTCTGAAAAAGGACTGGTGATTCGGAATACCTGGTTTAAAAAGAGAGATATACATAAGTATACGTATGAAAGTAGGAGAGATGGCCAGAGAGCGTTATTGGATTACATGTTAATTGATAGGCGCACGAAAGAGAGACTTTTGGATGTTAATGTGCTGAGAGGTGCAACTGGAGGGATGTCTGATCATTATCTTGTGGAGGCGAAGGTGAAGATTTGTAGAGGTTTTAAGAAAAGAAGAGAAAATGTTGGGTATGAAGAGAGTGGTGAGAGTAAGTGAGCTTGGGAAGGAGACTTTTGTGAAGAGGTACCATGAGAGACTGAGTACAGAATGGAAAAAGGTGAGAACAAAGGACGTAAAGGGAGTTGGGGAGGAATGGGATGTATTTAGGGAAACAGAGATGGCATCCGCAAAAGATGCTTGTGGCATGAGAAGCATGGGAGGTGGGCAGATTAGAAAGGGTAGTGAGTGGTGGGATGAAGAAGTAAGATTGTTAGTGAAGGAGAAGAGAGAAGCATTTGGACGATTTTTGCAGGGAAATAATGCAAATGACTGGGAGATGTATAAAAGAAAGAGGCAGGAAGTCAAGAGAAAGTTGCAAGAGGCGAAAAAGAGGGCAAATGAGAGTTGGGGTGAGAGAGTATCATTAGATTTTAGGGAGGATAAAAAGATGTTTTAGAAGGAGATAAATAAAGTGCGTAAGACAAGGGAACAAATGGGAAGCAGTGAAGGGGGCTAATGGGGAGGTGATAACAAGTAGTGGTGATGTGAGAAGGAGATGGAGTGAGTATTTTGAAGGTTTGTTGAATGTGTTTGATGATAGAGTGGCAGTTATAGGGTGTTTTGGTCGAGGTGGTGTGCAAAGTGAGAGGGTTAGGGAGAATGATTTGGTAAACAGAGAAGAGGGAGTGCAAGATTTGCCGAAGATGAAAGACGGCAAGGCAGCGGGTTTGGAAGGTATTGCAGTGGAAATTATTAAAAAGGGGGTGACTGTATTGTTGACTGGTTGGTAAGGATATTCAATGTATGTATGACTCGTGGCTAGGTACCTGAGGACTGGCGGAATGCCTGCATAGTGCCATTGTACAAAGGCAAAGGGGGTAAGAGTGAGTGCTCAAAATACAGAGGTATATGTTTGTTGAGTATTCCTGGAAAATTATATGGGAGGGTATTGATTGAGAGGGTGAAGGCATGTACAGAGCATCAGATTGGGGAAGAGCAGTGTGGTTTCAGAAGTGGTAGAGGATGTGTGGATCAGGTGTTGCTTTGAAGAATGTATGTGAGAAATACTTAGAAAAGCAAATGGATTTGTATGTGGCATTTATGGATCTGGAGAAGGCATATGATATAGTTAATAGAGATGCTTTGTGGAAGGTATTAAGAATATATGGTGTGGGAGGTAAGTTGTTAGAAGCAGTGAAAAGTTTTTATCGAGGATGTAAAGCATGTGTACGTGTAGGAAGAGAGGAAAGTGATTGGTTCTCAGTGAATGTAGGTTTGCGGCAGGGGTGCATGATGTCTCCATGGTTGTTTAACTTGTTTGTGGATGGGGTTGTTAGTTAGGTAAATGCAAGAGTTTTAGAAAGAGGGGTAAGTCTGCAGTCTGTTGTGGATGAGAGAGCTTAGGAAGTGAGTCAGTTGTTGTTCGCTGATGATACAGCGCTGGTGGCTGATTCGGGTGAGAAACTGCAGAAGCTGGTGACTAAGTTTGGTAAAGTGTGTGAAAGAAGAAAGCTGAGAGTAAATGTGAATAAGATCAAGGTTATTAGGTACAGTAGGGTTGAGGGACAAGTCAGTTTGGAGGTAACTTTGAGTGGAGAAAAACTGGAGGAAGTGAAGTGTTTCAGATATCTGGAAGTTGATTTGGCAGCGGATGGAACCATGGAAGCGGAAGTGAATCATAAGGTGGGGGAGGGGGCGAAAGTTCTGGGAGCGTTGAAAAATGTGTGTAAGTCGAGATGGTTATTTTGGAAAGCTAAAAATGGGTATGTTTGAAGGAATAGTGGTTCCAACAATGTTATATGTTATATGGTTATGTTGTTATGTGGTTGCTGAGGAGGGTGGATGTGCTGGAAATGAGATGTTTGAGGACAATGTGTGGTGTGAGGTGGTTTGATCAAGTAAGTAATGAAAGGGTAAGAGAGATGTGTGGTAATAAAAAGAGTGTGGTTGAGAGAGGAGAAGAGGGTGTTTTGAAATGGTTAGGTTACATGGAGAGAATGAGTGAGGAAAGATTGACAAAGAGGATATATGTGTCAGAGGTAGAGGGAACGAGAAGTGGGAGACCAAATTGGAGGTGGAAAGACTAAGTGAAAAAAAATTCTTAGTGATCTGGGCCTGAACATGCAGGAGGGTGAACGGCGTGCAAGGAATAGAGTGAATTGGAACGATGTGGTATACTGTGGTCGACGTGCTGTCAATGGATTGACTCAGGGCATGTGAAGCGTCCGGGATAAACCATGGAAAGTTCTGTGGGGCCTAGATGTGGAAAGAGAGCTGTGGTTTCGATGCATTATACATGACAGCTAGAGAATGAGTGTGAACGAATGTGGCCTTTGTTGTGTTCCCTAGCGCTACCTCGCGCACATGTGGGGTAAGGGGGTTTTCATTTCGTGTGTGGTGAGGTGGCGACGGGAATGAATAAGGGCAGACAGTATGAATTATGTACATGTGTATATATGTATATTTCTGTGTGTATATATGTGTATACGTTGAGATGTATAGGTATGTATATGTGCGTGTGTGGACGTGTATGTATATACATGTGTATATGGGTGGGTTGGGCCATTCTTTCGTCTGTTTCTTTGCGCTACCTCGCTAACGCGGGAGACAGCGACAAAGTGTAATAATAGAAATATATATATATATATATATATATATATATATATATATATATATATATATATATATATATATATATATATATACACCTATATGCGAATAAAGTGCATATGAACGTGCACCTTCATAGAACATACAAACCTTCAACAGCCAGGATCGAACCCGGGACCCCTGTGCAAGAGACAGGAATATATATATATATATATATATATATATATATATATATATATATATATATATATATATATTTTTTTTTTTTTTTTTTTTTTTTTTTGCTTTGTCGCTGTCTCCCGAGTTTGCGAGGTAGCGCAAGGAAACAGACGAAAGAAATGGCCCAACCCACCCCCATACACATGTATATACATACGTCCACACACGCAAATATACATACCTACACAGCTTTCCATGGTTTACCCCAGACGCTTCACATGCCTTGATTCAATCCACTGACAGCACGTCAACCCCGGTATACCACATCGCTCCAATTCACTCTATTCCTTGCCCTCCTTTCACCCTTCTACATGTTCAGGCCCCGATCACACAAAATCTTTTTCACTCCATCTTTCCACCTCCAATTTGGTCTCCCTCTTCTCCTCGTTCCCTCCACCTCCGACACATATATCCTCTTGGTCAATCTTTCCTCACTCATTCTCTCCATGTGCCCAAACCATTTCAAAACACCCTCTTCTGCTCTCTCAACCACGCTCGTTTTATTTCCACATATCTCTCTTACCCTTACGTTACTTACTCGATCAAACTACCTCACACCACACATTGTCCTCAAACATCTCATTTCCAGCACATCCATCCTCCTGCGCACAACTCTATCCATAGTCCACGCCTCGCAACCATACAACATTGTTGGAACCACGATTCCTTCAAACATACCCATTTTTGCTTTCCGAGATAATGTTCTCGACTTCCACACATTCTTCAAGGCTCCCAGAATTTTCGCCCCCTCCCCCACCCTATGCTCCACCTCCGCTTCCATGGTTCCATCCGCTGCTAGATCCACTCCCAGATATCTAAAACACTTCACTTCCTCCAGTTTTTCTCCATTCAAACTCACCTCCCAATTAACTTGACCCTCAACCCTACTGTACCTAATAACCTTGCTCTTATTCACATTTACTCTTAACTTTCTTCTTTCACACACTTTACCAAACTCAGTCACCAGCTTCTGCAGTTTCTCACATGAATCAGTCACCAGCGCTGTATCATCAGCGAACAGCAACTGACTCACTTCCCAAGCTCTCTCATCCCCAACAGACTTCATACTTACCCCTCTTTCCAAAACTCTTGCATTTACCTCCCTAACAACCCCATCCATAAACAAATTAAACAACCATGGAAACATCACACACCCCTGCCGCAAACCTATATTCACTGAGAACCAATCACCTTCCTCTCTTCCTACACGTACACATGCCTTACATCCTCGATAAAAACTTTTCACTGCTTCTAACAACTTGCCTCCCACACCATATATTCTTAATACCTTCCACAGAGCATCTCTATCAACTCTATCATATGCCTTCTCCAGATCCATAAATGCTTCATACAAATCCATTTGCTTTTCTAAGTATTTCTCACATACATTCTTCAAAGCAAACACCTGATCCACACATCCTCTACCACTTCTGAAACCACACTGCTCTTCCCCAATCTGATGCTCTGTACATGCCTTCACCCTCTCAATCAATACCCTCCTATATAATTTACCAGGAATACTCAACAAACTTATACCTCTGTAATTTGAGCACTCACTCTTATCCCCTTTGCCTTTGTACAATGGCACTATGCACGCATTCCGCCAATCCTCAGGCACCTCACCATGTATGTATATATATATATATATATATATATATTTTCCCAAATTTTTTTTGTTTCTCGCGTTAGCAAGGTAGCGCCAGGAACATATCCTCTAGATGTTATGTGCAATGCACCGAAACCACAGCCCCCTATCCGCAACCAGGCTTATAGTGATAGATAAATAGATAGATGGATAGATATAGGCGTTACCGTATTCATCTGGCAAGTGGTTACACCACGAGAAATAAAAGTCTTGTGACGATATTACATCATCGTCAGCGGACGAAATGGAGTACAGTCTCGTCTTGGAACGTCTCACTTTACAGGAGTTCATCATTTCAGTTACTGATTGCTGTGCAGCTTTGAAGCTATAGGACGTCAATTTCCCGTAATAGAGGTCCTAGGGTTACACAAAATACTGTATGATCATTAGAAAGGCAGGGTCTTATATCATCAGCCACCATTTTCTCGTGCGCCTCAGTCTTTAGCTAATATGCTTTATGACTATATAAATATTCCATAATGCTGCCCATTGTGCTAAATGATGTGGGTGATTTTTTTTTTTCAAAATTCCATATAGTCCTTCAGAGCTCTTGATTCTTGACTAGCTTCATGCTTTTCTCCTCATTGTTGCGCAAAGTAAGATTCCAGTCACTGCACGCGAACGCTTTACGTCTTTACACGAACGCTTTATGAAGACTATCCCCTCCTGAACTGAGTATGATGGAGTGCAACAGATGCACGCGAACGCTTCACACCTGTGCAAGAACTGTTGCCAAGGAAGACCATTCATTTTAAGCTGTCACTTTGGTGTAACGGTAGGATTGTAGAATACCCAGATTTTATGATGTATGAATGAAGCTGAACGTTATTTCATAATGAAAGGAACAACAGTAGCTTTTACACTGGGGTGAATCAGTTTTTGCCCACATCCATTTAGTGTCATAAGGAATACATACAACTCACTTTTTGATGATGTAACATATGAGGTAGTTTTTTAAGATTATGTAATAAAACAGATGATAGACTCCCCATTTTACATGTGGATAATCTACTCCCGTTCTATGACTTCACAAAGAGAAAGCAGTTTCTTGTATAACAGGAGCGACTTACCTCAGCCCATCTGTATGACAGACATATTCTGAAGAAATAACACATCTCAGTTGTCTTGTTGCCCTTCACCTTATTAATGAAATGCAAAGACTTATACCCTTCTGATTACTAACATCATCAGGATTATTTCAGAAATATAGTTTCACAAAACACTAACGAAAGTGAAGAACCTGAGGTTTCGATGTACAGTTAAAGATCAAGCTGTGGATGGTTGTTAATGAGGAAAGTGCACATATAATTGTATAAATGGGAGTAAATAAACAGTAATCTTTAGCTGAAAGAAAGGTAGTTGCTGAAAGTTATCACACAGTTCCTGACTGGCTGTTGATTGTGGCACGAATTACTGTATTCCCTTCTGTATTTCCCGCCAAAATGTGATGTGTGATCGGTTTCCGAAGAAGTATAGAGCTAAAGCTCTGTGTTTACCTCAGCTGTCTTGCTTTACTTGGTTTATCTCTGGATACTGTCAGCGTGTTAGGTAAACAGTGGCACGATGCGCACATGCTCCAGGTATGATGAGGAAAAATAACTGAACGTTGAATAGGTGACATATTAACGGTAATCTATGTCCCCATCTCTGTAAGGGAGCATTGCCCCCTTGGTTGTAAATATTCCAATGTACGTTTTTGCTCACTCACACAAGGTTGTAATGTATATGTTTGTATAAAATATAGATATATATTATAAAGTTAAAAAGTGTTATTTATAGTTTCTGTGTTTGTAAATATATTAATAATGTGCAAATATCTCCACTGAGTCTTCAGTCACTCAGAAGCTGTCTCAGCCTGAGAACGGTACCATGCCTATATGTTCAAGATTAAGAGCTGCATACATCAGTCCACACACACACACACACACACACACACACACACACACACACACACACACACACACACACACACACACATATACACACACACACACACACACACACACACACAGACTCATTATATATATATATATATATATATATATATATATATATATATATATATATATATATATATCTACCTATATATATATATATGTATATATATATATATATATATATATATATATATATATATATATATATATATATATATATATATCTACCTATATATATTTATATAATGAGTGTGTGTGTGTGTGTGTGTGTGTCTTTTAACTGCTTTTGCATGTATAGTTCCCACATAGAGGTTAACCCGTGCCAGGCGCACTCATTGTATCTTGTGAACTGCTAGACTCACCAGGGGAAATCTGGTGCCAGTTGCCGTACAGCACTGGTGTTGAAATGTCCCTAATAAGGATATTCAAATGACTTACTACGTGTTCGTTAGATGACAGGTGAGACGCCAGGGAATATCCTTAGTCAGGTGACAGATGAGACGCTATGTGAATGTCCTTAATCAGGTGACAGGTGAGACTCTAGGTGAATATCCTGAGTCAGGTGATAGGTGAAATGCCAGGCGAATATCCCTAGTCAGGTGACAGGTGAGACGCTAGGTGAATATCCTTAGCTTTCACCGCTATACATTTTGTTTACAGCAACTTGCTCTGAAGATAGGATGACCACTAGTTGCTGTGTCGTCTGTTTTAGACTCCTTGACTACATCAGATCAGACATTTTCCTCTTTCGGAGGTGATGTGTTGCTCATTAGATTATCATTATACTACTGTTCTATGAGTGGGAGTCAGTCAGGCTAGTGGTTCAAAGTGAGATACCGCACATCAGCGGATCGTCATCATCACCGTCCCACAAGGTGTTCCCGCTGCTGTTGTGAGTTTGGCTAGCCAAGAGCCAGTCAGTCCTCAGGCCCATCTCACACCAGCCTCCCACCTTTATCTTCCACCTAGCAATTCCGTAACTTGATGGATCTGATTGCCAGACAGCTTGTAGACCTTAGAGTGGATAAGCTGCAAAATTTACAATGCATTTTTTGCTCCTCTTCCTGTAGTAGCTAGGTATCAATATTTGTTACTACCTACGTCTTCTCTGAGTGGCTGAAGACTCTTTACCCTCGGTGTTTTATACTGCAAATTTTGTACACAACGAAACATCACAAGACGGAGGAAACGTTTCTCTCTGTGTTAGTGGAAACTACACAGACGCAAAATACAGAAAACCTCAACATCTTTATTTTATATATATATATATATATATATATATATATATATATATATATATATATATATATATATATATATATATTTCTCTAAACTTCTTTGCCATTCTGGTTTACATTATACGGAGGGCTGTTCTCTGCTCACTCTAAATTGCTCCTGTTGGATGCAAATCAAAAGACGAAATAAATTTCACGTTGATTAATGAATAATGTCGACAAATCAGATTGTATCCTTCAGTTTCTTTTTAAGAAAAAGACTAAGTTTGCAATAAAGTGTAAAACTCCCGGCAGTGTATTCTAGTCTTCCAAAACGTCTGCTATAAAAAAGAAGCAACAAATAAATACTTGCTAGAAATATAAAAGCTAATGTTGTGGGTAATCGCCGTTCTACTCAACGTTGTGTATATCCTCCAAGTGTGGGACTGCTGTGCTAGGCCTCTACACAAACTTATCTCTAGCTCACCTGATGACATAACAAGAACTACTCAATATATTTTCGGGAAGAATGAGGCTCTTAGAGTGGTGTATTTCTCTCTCTCTCTCTCTCTCTCTCTCTCTCTCTCTCTCTCTCTCTCTCTCTCTCTCTCTCTCTCTCTCTCATTTCAGATTTTCATCTTTTACTACCCTCTATGAATTCCAATATTTCTTTCAAAAGGTTAGACAAGATCACTGAGAAAAGTTCTCTGGCAAGTCCAGAGAAGCGAGTCACTGCTGATAAAACTCAAACCAGACCTGACATGGACACTTGTACCTAATATGTGTGTGATTGCTACTTGTGCGCTATGGGGAAAGAGGTTTGCACGTGTATGTGTGTGCCTGATCCCTATGTTATCACTAGCGTTCAGGACTCTGGGCTCAAGATGCCGTATTCATAGTTCACACAGTGCATTACTCCCCGTTTAGATATCGTAATACTTATATTGTGGCGGTCTGATATACTTCTCATATTCATACTTCACTTTGTTTATGACTACGTTCATGACTTACTTAGATCATAAATCACTTTGATTATCAGTAATTATTTTCATTACTCGGTGTTCATGGATGTCTTTTTGACTCACTGTGTTCATAATTCAGTATTTTCCTCTATAACCGTTTTCATGTTTTATGTAAGAGTTAGTGTGTCTGAAATCCATTGTGTTCACGGCGTGTTCTCTGTTCTCCATGTGAATAAAGATAAGTATGTGACTCCTGAGGCGTCGCCATGTTGTGCTCGTGTTTTTTGCTGGATTTTCTCTGTGCTCTGTATGTCGCCAGGCTTGCTACATTTCTCATCATGTCCGCTTTACGTCCAGTATCATCCCTCTCCTTCTCCCCTCCTCTGTTCTCTAGTTATCCATGTAATGGTTCCAGTCCAGGGTGGTTAGTGTATACTATCCTGGATAGTGGTTCTGGTCCAGGTGGTTAGTGTAAACTATCCTGGATAGTGGTTCCAGTCCAGGGTGGTTAGTGTAAACTATCCTGGATAGTGGTTCCAGTCCAGGGTGGTTAGTGTAAACTATCCTGGATAGTGGTTCTGGTCCAGGTGGTTAGTGTATACTATCCTGGATAGTGGTTCTGGTCCAGGTGGTTAGTGTATACTATCCTGGATAGTGGTTCCAGTCCAGGGTGGTTAGTGTAAACTATCCTGGATAGTGGTTTTGGTTCAGTGTGGTTAGTGTAAACTATCCTGGATAGTGGTTCCAGTCCAGGGTGGTTAGTGTAAACTATCCTGGATAGTGGTTCCAGTCCAGGGTGGTTAGTGTAAACTATCCTGGATAGTGGTTTTGGTTCAGTGTGGTTAGTGTAAACTATCCTGGATAGTGGTTTTGGTTCAGTGTGGTTAGTGTAAACTATCCTGGATAGTGGTTCCAGTCCAGGGTGGTTAGTGTAAACTATCCTGGATAGTGGTTCTGGTCCAGGGTGGTTAGTGTATACTATCCTGGATAGTGGTTCTGGTCCAGGGTGGTTAGTGTAAACTATCCTGGATAGTGGTTCTGGTCCAGGGTGGTTAGTGTATACTATCCTGGATAGTGGTTCCAGTCCAGGGTGGTTAGTGTAAACTATCCTGGATAGTGGTTCTGGTCCAGGTGGTTAGTGTAAACTATCCTGGATAGTGGTTCTGGTCCAGGGTGGTTAGTGTAAACTATCCTGGATAGTGGTTCTGGTCCAGGGTGGTTAGTGTAAACTATCCTGGATAGTGGTTCTGGTCCAGGGTGGTTAGTGTATACTATCCTGGATAGTGGTTCCAGTCCAGGGTGGTTAGTGTATACTATCCTGGATAGTGGTTCCAGTCCAGGGTGGTTAGTGTATACTATCCTGGATAGTGGTTCTGGTCCAGGGTGGTTAGTGTATACTATCCTGGATAGTGGTTCTGGTCCAGGGTGGTTAGTGTATACTATCCTGGATAGTGGTTCTGGTCCAGGGTGGTTAGTGTAAACTATCCTGGATAGTGGTTCCGGTCCAGGGTGGTTAGTGTATACTATCCTGGATAGTGGTTTTGGTTCAGTGTGGTTAGTGTAAACTATCCTGGATAGTGGTTCTGGTCCAGGTGGTTAGTGTAAACTATCCTGGATAGTGGTTCTGGTCCAGGGTGGTTAGTGTATACTATCCTGGATAGTGGTTCTGGTCCAGGGTGGTTAGTGTAAACTATCATGGATAGTGGTTCTGGTCCAGGGTGGTTAGTGTATACTCTCTTGGATAATGGCTCCGCTCCAGGGAGGTTAGTTACTATCCTGGATAGTGGTTCCAGTCCAGGGTGGTTAGTGTATACTATCCTGGACAGTGGTTCTGGTCTAGGGAGGTTAGTGTATACTATCCTGGATAGTGGTCTAGTCCAGGGTGGTTAGTGTAAACTATCCTGGATAGTGGTTCCAGTCCAGGGTGGTTAGTGTATACTATCCTGGATAGTGGTTCTGGTCCAGGGTGGTTAGTGTACACTATCCTGGATAGTGGTTCCAGTCCAGGGTGGTTAGTGTATACTATCCTGGATAGTGGTTCTAGTCCAGGGTGGTTAGTGTATACTATCCTGGATAGTGGTTCTGGTCCAGGTGGTTAGTGTATACTATCCTGGATAGTGGTCTAGTCCAGGGTGGTTAGTGTAAACTATCCTGGATAGTGGTTCCAGTCCAGGGTGGTTAGTGTATACTATCCTGGATAGTGGTTTTGGTTCAGTGTGGTTAGTGTAAACTATCCTGGATAGTGGTTTGGTCCAGGGTGGTTAGTGTAAACTATCATGGATAGTGGTTCTGGTCCAGGGTGGTTAGTGTATACTATCCTGGATAGTGGTTCTGGTCCAGGGTGGTTAGTGTAAACTATCCTGGATAGTGGTTCTGGTCCAGGGTGGTTAGTGTAAACTATCATGGATAGTGGTTCTGGTCCAGGGTGGTTAGTGTATACTATCCTGGATAGTGGTTCCAGTCCAGGGTGGTTAGTGTAAACTATCCTGGATAGTGGTTCTGGTCCAGGTGGTTAGTGTATACTATCCTGGATAGTGGTTTTGGTTCAGTGTGGTTAGTGTAAACTATCCTGGATAGTGGTTCTGGTCCAGGGTGGTTAGTGTAAACTATCCTGGATAGTGGTTCCAGTCCAGGGTGGTTAGTGTAAACTATCCTGGATAGTGGTTCTGGTCCAGGGTGGTTAGTGTAAACTATCCTGGATGGTGGTTCTGGTCCAGGGTGGTTAGTGTAAACTATCCTGGATAGTGGTCTGGTCCAGGGTGGTTAGTGTAAACTATCATGGATAGTGGTTCTGGTCCAGGGTGGTTAGTGTAAACTATCCTGGATAGTGGTTCCAGTCAGGGTGGTTAGTGTATACTATCCTGGATAGTGGTTCTAGGTCCAGGGTGGTTAGTGTAAAACTATCCTGGATAGTGGTTCCAGTCCAGGGTGGTTAGTGTATACTATCCTGGATAGTGGTTCTGTTCAGTGTGGTTAGTGTAAACTATCTGGATAGTGGTTCCAGGTCCAGGGTGGTTAGTGTATACTATCCTGGATAGTGGTTCTGGTCCAGGGTGGTTAGTGTACACTATCCTGGATAGTGGTTCCAGTCCAGGGTGGTTAGTGTATACTATCCTGGACAGTGGTTCTGGTCCAGGTGGTTAGTGTATACTATCCTGGATAGTGGTTCTGGTCCAGGGTGGTTAGTGTAAACTATCCTGGATAGTGGTTCTGGTCCAGGGTGGTTAGTGTAAACTATCCTGGATAGTGGTTCTGGTCCTAGGGTGGTTAGTGTAAACTATCCTGGATAGTGGTCTGGTCCAGGGTGGTTAGTGTAAACTATCCTGGATAGTGGTTCCAGTCCAGGGTGGTTAGTGTATACTATCCTGGATAGTGGTTTTGGTTCAGTGTGGTTAGTGTAAACTATCCTGGATAGTGGTTCCAGTCCAGGGTGGTTAGTGTATACTATCCTGGATAGTGGTTCTGGACAAGGATGGTTAGTGTAAACTATCCTGGATAGTGGTTCTGGTCCAGGGTGATTAGTGTATACTATCCTGGATAGTGGTTCTGGTCCAGGGTGGTTAGTGTAAACTATCATGGATAGTGGTTCTGGTCCAGGGTGGTTGGTGTAAACTATCATGGATAGTGGTTTGGTCCAGGGTGGTTAGTGTATACTATCCTGGATGGTGGTTCTGGTCTAAGGAGATTAGTGTATACTCTCTTGGAAAGTGGTTCTGGTTCAGGGTGGTGAGTGTATACTATCCTGGCTAGTGGTCCAGGTCCAAGTAGGGTAGTGTGTACTATCCTGGATAGTGGTCCAAGTCTGTTGTTCGTTGACGGAGGTACAGATTGACTGTCCTCCATCTAGCTGAGTCCCACCTCTGTGGTACGACTATCCTTCCTCGCTAGCAGGCTGGCCCGACTGACGGATTTACTTGCGCCAGCTGACATCACGAAGTGCTCACCCTTGCCCGATATCTTAACTGACTGTTGTAAGCTAAGTGGGGTTTTTTTTTTTTAATGTATAAAGATAAGGTGATTTTCAGATTGTCTCATTCATTTTTGACCTTAGAGTCTGATGTAAGTTAATAAGGTTATGAAGATTAAGTGAAATTATGTTCTTGTAACCAAACAAAAAAGAATATCATCCATATAACCTTAAGGTTATATGGATGAAGATAGATATACTGACAGCATATCAAGGATATCCTGAGCCGCTTAGCAGGGACATGTCTCGAGCAGCATATTACAGACATATCATGAACAACATATCAAGGACCAATAGACTTATCAAATTAGGGACAGATATCCTAAACAACATATTAGGTATCTATTCTGAGCAGAATATCAGGAACATATCGTGCACAGCATATGAGAGACAGATATCCTAAACAGTTTAACAGGCACGGATATCCTAAGCATCATATTAGGAACCATAAACAGAATATTAGGGCTAGACATCCTATGTACTATATCAATTTAACATTATTCCAAAGATAAGTAAGCTAGGGTACAAGAAAAGGAGTGCCAATGCCGTGCTAGATTTGCACTTATAAAACGTTTCATGAGCAACAAACACTTTGTCATTGATACATAACCTTACTGGTTTATTATCATCGAACAGATGAGGTCTGCGTTCAGTAAGGCTCTTCACACACATTCCATAACTACTACTACAGTAATATGAATTAAAGAAATAACTGATAATACTATAAGCATTCTACAACTAAGCGAATTGCAAGTTGTTCAGTTTCCCAACAGTATTAGGTATTAACTACATTCAAAGCAAATATGTATTCACCAACAAACAGCAGACACAAAGTTAACCATTTCGGCATTTCAAATGTAGGAAAACTAATTATACTGTGATAATCCCGACTGAGATCTGAAACGCCATTAAGTGTGAACTGAAGTCCCTTCCTTATATTTACCCAGCTCATGTGTTTGTTTTTGTTCGTATGATAATCAAAAAGCGACGAAATGCGTTTACTAGCGTTGTAGTGTCCCCCTTACACACACACACACACACACACACACACACACACACACATATATATATATATATATATATATATATATATATATATATATATATATATATATATATATATATATATATTTTTTTTTTTTTTTTTTTTTTTATACTTTGTCGCTGTCTCCCGCGTTAGCGAGGTAGCGCAAGGAAACAGACGAAAGAAATGGCCCAACCCCCCCCATACACATGTACATACACACGTCCACACACGCAATATACATACCTACACAGCTTTCCATGGTTTACCCCAGACGCTTCACATGCCTTGATTCAATCCACTGACAGCACGTCAACCCCTGTATACCACATCGCTCCAATTCACTCTATTCCTTGCCATCCTTTCACCCTCCTGCATGTTCAGGCCCCGATCACACAAAATCCTTTTCACTCCATCTTTCCACCTCCAATTTGGTCTCCCTCTTCTCCTCGTTCCCTCCACCTCCGACACATATATCCTCTTGGTCAATCTTTCCTCACTCATTCTCTCCATGTGCCCAAACCACTTCAAAACACCCTCTTCTGCTCTCTCGACCACGCTCTTTTTATTTCCACACATCCCTCTTACCCTTACGTTACTTACTCGATCAAACCACCTCACACCATACATTGTCCTCAAACATCTCATTTCCAGCACATCCATCCTCCTGCGCACAACTCTATCCATAGCCCACGCCTCGCAACCATACAACATTGTTGGAACCACTATTCCTTCAAACATACCCATTTTTGCTTTCCGGGATAATGTTCTCGACTTCCACACATTTTTCAAGGCTCCCAAAATTTTCGCCCCCTCCCCCACCCTATGATCCACTTCCGCTTCCATGGTTCCATCCGCTGACAGATCCACTCCCAGATATCTAAAACACTTCACTTCCTCCAGCCTCTCACCATTCAAACTCACCTCCCAATTGACTTGACCCTCAACCGTACTGTACCTAATAACCTTGCTCTTATTGACATTTACTCTTAACTTTCTTCTTCCACACACTTTACCAAACTCCGTCACCAGCTTCTGCAGTTTCTCACATGAATCCGCCACCAGCGCTGTATCATCAGCGAACAACAACTGACTCACTTCCCAAGCTCTCTCATCCCCAACAGACTTCATACTTGCCCCTCTTTCCAAAACTCTTGCATTTACCTCCCTAACAACCCCATCCATATATATATATTATCCCTGGGGATAGGGGAGAAAGAATAATTCCCACGTATTCCCTGCGTGTCGTAGAAGGCGACTAAAAGGGGAGGGAGCCGGGAGGCTGGAAATCCTCCCCTCTCGTTTTTTTTTTTTGTTTTTGTTTTATTGTTTTTTCCAAAAGAAGGGACAGAGAAGGGAGCCAGGTGAGGATATTCCCTCAAAGGCCCAGTCCTCTGTTCTTAACGCTACCTCGCTAATGCGGGAAATGGCGAATAGTTTGAAAGAAAGAAATATATATATATATATATATATATATATATATATATATATATATATATATATATATATATATATAAGCAAATGGGGAGGTGATAACAAGTAGTGGTGATGTGAGAAGAAGATGGAGTGATTATTTTGAAGGTTTGTTGAATGTGTTTGATGATAGAGTGGCAGATATAGGGTGTTTTGGTCGAGGTGGTGTGCAAAGTGAGAGGGTTAGGGAAAATGATTTGGTAAACAGAGAAGAGGTAATAAAAGCTTTGCGGAAGATGAAAGCCGGCAAGGCAGCAGGTTGGATGGTATTGCAGTGAAATTTATTGAAAAAGGGGGTGACTGTATTATTGACTGGTTGGTAAGGTTATTTAATGTATGTATGACTCATGGTGAGGTGCCTGAGGATTGGCGGAATGCGTGCATAGTGCCATTGTACAAAGGCAAAGGGGATAAGAGTGAGTGCTCAAATTACAGAGGTATAAGTTTGTTGAGTATTCCTGGTAAATTATATGGGAGGGTATTGATTGAGAGGATGAAGGCATGTACAGAGCATCAGATTGGGGAAGAGCAGTGTGGTTTCAGAAGTGGTAGAGGATGTGTGGATCAGGTGTTTGCTTTGAAGAATGTATGTGAGAAATACTTAGAAAAGCAAATGGATATGTAGTAGCATTTATGAATCTGAAGAAGGCATATGATAGAGTTGATAGAGATGTTCTGTGGAAGGTATTAAGAATATATGGTGTGGGAGGCAAGTTGTTAGAAGCAGTGAAAAGTTTTTTTCGAGGATGTAAGGCATGTGTACGTGTAGGAAGAGAGGAAAGTGATTGGTTCTCAGTGAATGTAGGTTTGCGGCAGGGGTGTGTGATGTCTCCATGGTTGTTTAATTTGTTTATGGATGGGGTTGTTAGGGAGGTAAATGCAAGAGTTTTGGAAAGAGGGGCAAGTATGAAGTCGGTTGTGGATGAGAGAGCTTGGGAAGTGAGTCAGTTGTTGTTCGCTGATGATACATCGCTGGTGGCTGATTCATGTGAGAAACTGCAGCAGCTGGTGACTGAGTTTGGTAAAGTGTGTGAAAGAAGAAAGTTAAGAGTAAATGTGAATAAGAGCAAGGTTATTAGGTACAGTAGGGTTGAGGGTCAAGTCAATTGGGAGGTAAGTTTGAATGGAGAAAAACTGGAGGAAGTGAAGTGTTTTAGATATCTAGGAGTGGATCTGGCAGCGGGTGGAACCATGGAAGCGGAAGTAGATCATAGGGTGGGGGAGGGGGCGAAAATCTTGGGAGCATTGAAGAATGTGTGGAAGTCGAGAACATTATCACGGAAAGCAAAAATGGGTATGTTTGAAGGAATAGTGGTTCCAACAATGTTGTATGGTTGCGAGGCGTGGGCTATGGATAAAGTTGCGCGCAGGAGGATGGATGTGCTGGAAATGAGATGTTTGAGGACAATGTGTGGTGTGAGGTGGTTTGATCGAGTAAGTAACGTAAGGGTAAGAGAGATGTGTGGAAATAAAAAGAGCGTGGTTGAGAGAGCAGAAGAGGGTGTTTTGAAATGGTTTGGGCACATGGAGAGAATGAGTGAGGAAAGATTGACCAAGAGGATATATGTGTCGGAGGTGGAGGGAACGAGGAGAAGTGGGAGACCAAATTGGAGGTGGAAAGATGGAGTGAAAAAGATTTTGTGTGATCGGGGCCTGAACATGCAGGAGGGTGAAAGGAGGGCAAGGAATAGAGTGAATTGGATCGATGTGGTATACCGGGGTTGACGTGCTGTCAGTGGATTGAATCAGGGCATGTGAAGCGTCTGGGGTGAACCATGGAAAGCTGTGTAGGTGTGTATATTTGCGTGTGTGGACGTATGTATATACATGTGTATGGGGGTGGGTTGGGCCATTTCTTTCGTCTGTTTCCTTGCGCTACCTCGCAAACGCGGGAGACAGCGATAAAGCAAAAAAAAAAAAAAATATATATATGTATGTATTTTATTTATATATATATATATATATATATATATATATATATATATATATATATATATATATATTACCTGGTCAGGCCGTTCGTTCCATATGTTGCAGCGGTGTCACCCTCAAAGCACCATCTTCCCTCTCACCCATAGCTATTTAACACCATAAACACAAACCTCCGTCACACCTAAAAGCAACACAACATTCAACGTGCACACACACTCTATTCTTAGGGGAAAAAACGGAGTTTGGCATTATGTAAAATTTACGAATATCTATCCTCAAGTGCATTTCTCTAATTTGTAGGACCTTGAGGATGACATACTACAAAATCCTCGAATATTTGGATACAAGACAGCGATGAGGCCCAAGGGTCGAGGTACGCTCGAGAAGGGATTTCTAGTATTACCCCATTTTGCTTCTCCGTCGTGTTACTTCATGTTTCCTTATGTTTATTGCTGAGAGCAGGAAAAGCCAGCGTGTTGGTAAGAGTAGCGAAAAAAAGGAGATCCTTCCGAAAGACCATGTAAGAGACCGACGAAATTGGCTTGAGGAGAAGTGTCGAAGGAGTGAAGAAACAGAGAATGAGAGAATTAGAAGCTACGGTGATTAGTTCAGGGTTGATTACTTTATTCGCCAGCTCACATGTTGCTTGGGCAAGTCATTACTTGATAAAATTAAGAGTGTAGAGTTTTATATATATATATATATATATATATATATATATATATATATATATATATATATATATATATATATATATTTTTCTTTTTTTTCATACTATTCGCCATTTCCCGCGATAGTGAGGTAGCGTTAAGAACAGAGGACTGGGCCTTTGAGGAAATATCCTCACCTGGCCCCCTTCTCTGTTCCTTCTTTTGGAAAATTAAAGAAAAAAAAGAAACGAGAGGGGAGGGTTTCCAGGGGAGACACAAGATGATGTGATGATGTGATTATTACACGAAAGTACATTTGGGAACTTTTCGTGTTTCATTTTCCCCGTGGACTCATAGGAATATCTTGATCACGCGCAAAATTGTGATCCTTTCCAATATATATATATATATATATATATATATATATATATATATATATATATATATTCTTTCTTTCAAACTATTCGCCATTTCCCGCGTTAGCGAGGTAGCGTTAAGAACAGAGAACTGGGCCTTTAAGGGAATATCCTCACCTGGCCCCCTTCTCTATTCCTTCTTTTGGAAAATTAAAAAAAAAATAATGAGAGGGGAGGATTTCCAGCCCCCCGCTCCCTCCCCTTTTAGTCGCCTTCTACGACACGCAGGGAATACGTGGGAAGTATTCTTTCTCCCCTATCCCCAGGGATAATATATATATATATATATATATATATATATATATATATATATATATATATATATATATATATATATATATATATATATATATAAGGCGATTAAAAGGGGTGGGAACAGGGGCTGGAAATCCCTACTCTTGTTTTTTACTTTTCCAAAAGAAGGAACAGAGAAGGAGGCCAAGTTAGGATTATTCCCTCTAAGGCTCAGTCATCCTTCTCTCTCTCTCTCTCTCTCTCTCTCTCTCTCTCTCTCTCTCTCTCTCTCTCTCTCTCTCTTTCTCTCTCTCTCTCTCTCTCTCTCTCTCTCTCTCTCTCTCTCTCTCTCTCTCTCTCTCTCTCTCTCTCTCTCTCTCCCTGATTATCAATTTGATTAGAAACCTAAAACGAAATCGTTATATTAACGATCAGCTTTTTGTTTCGCTGATTTTTAAAACTTTTTTTAATAATTTGTTTCATTGGTTATCCACAAACATGTTACAACTTTAGTTCATGAAGAAGAAACTCATACATCCAACTGCTCTTTCGTGAGACTCAATGCCAGTTGCTCTGACATTAGATTTCGAATATATTACCTTAACCCTCATGTGCGGAACAGATACAGTCGAGGGTCCTGAGTGTGTGTTACTTTAAACTCAGTTCTTGTGAAGAGTGGCCTCTGCCCGGAGTGTTTATTTTTCATCAGTGGAACTCGTATCTCAATTGTGGAGGCACGCACAAGTAGCAGCCATGAATAGCCAGGCGTCAGGGTGAGGAGGAAAGCTCAATGTGCTAGAGTGCACGATGGCCCAGTCTCAAATGTAAGCAGAGTGTCAGCTATGAATGTGAGCTGTAAGAGTGCCAGCCTTAAGATTATAATTGATATGAACCTGAGTTGCAAAATCATTTGAAGGGGAAGTGCAAGCCGTTTCAACGTGAACTGTGTTGCTCTGAACTTGCCGTATGCTAGATGGGAGAGTCTGGGCTAGGATACCACGACTGGGAGAGTGGGAAGTACGAGAGGGAGATCTGAAAGATTGTTTGCTGTGAGACAGCTGTTAGAACAAATGGGACAGCGCGATATGTGGATGTTTCCCAAAAGAGTAGGAGCCACAACAGACTGAGATCAAAGTGTGAGCAAGGTGGTGTGCTGAGATATGAGCTGGGACAATAGCAGCTGAAAGATGAGAGTTGAAATACGAGAGCTAGGACAACAAGCTGGAAGAAGTGAGGTAAGACGTGAGCTGTGACTCCAAACATATTCATCACTAAGATGAGTTACCTGTCATAAGATTTTTCTTTGAACAGGTTAAATGTTCTTGTCACCTCTTGCAAAGACAAAGAAATAACTGGCGACGAGGAAAAGAAAATAGATTTGTAATGTAGTCATCCTTACGATGAATTTTAGAACATAAAGCTCTCAGCAGGACTAGCAGTGCACGAAGAAACATACAGATTACGGGACACACTTCCGATACCGTTTAGGAGTAGGGCACATTTTCTCTTCTGAAACCGGTGGAGGTATGAATGGCTAAAGTTGAATTTCTAAGGATTTTCTTTGCTGAAACTGGTGGAGTACGTATGTATGGTTCAAGATGAAGTGCTAAGGATTTTGAGAAATACGTGTTCATTGCCACTGTACAAGGGCAAGGGAGACGACAGTGAATATTGGAATTACAGAAATGTATGTCTTAAATACACCTGTATAGGAGAGTGGTGACGTTTTCGATGGGTCTTAAAAACTTACCCATATAGAGCGAAGATTTCTTGCATGATGTCTTGCTTCCACTAGAGTATCCAACTCAGTCATCGAATTCAGTTCTCTGCTCTTTCATTGGTGATCGCTGGAGTTTGCTTTGCAACCCTTTTCAACTTGCAAATGAAAGTTAAACACTCCAAAAATACTGTAGCATTGGCATGACTCTCTCTCTCTCTCTCTCTGATGAGAAATAGAAGTCAAAGTGAGAGGCAGCAAGAAGCTTAAAGCAGCTTTTGTATATATATATATATATATATATATATATATATATATATATATATATATATATATATATATATATGTATATATATATATATATATATATATATATATATATATATATATATATATATAGAGAGAGAGAGAGAGAGAGAGAGAGAGAGAGAGAGAGAGAGATCTTTCCAAATTCTTAATTTCTTGTTAAATTGTCACTAGAGAAGCTTATATGCAATCCTGTGGGAATGGTCGATGTCGCTTTTCCATCATGAGAGCAACTTAAGAATCCGTCAGGTTGAAAAGTTAGTATGCTTTCTGCGAGAGAAGTGGACGTAAAGTAGCAATGTGCTTAGGGAAGGCAGCTAGCTGGCAGAAAACTACGTCAGGTTCTTGAAGATCTGGTTTTTGATTGATTTTTGAAGAGGTGCAGTGTACGCCTTGCTGTGACCCACAGATTGTTCATGGGTCTTTTATCTCAAAAAGGGGGAGTTTTTATGATGTGACGAGGCTTGGTGCCTCTAAGCTATTTAATGTTGTTGAGTCTGAACCAGGTGAATGGATCTGGAATATGTTGGGTTAGGGGCATGGTGTCCTCGGTGTGAGGATGCTGAGCCAGGGAAGTGGTGTCCTCAGTGAGAGGGTGCTGGGTCTGGAACGTAGTTTCCTTAGTGTGAGGGTGCCGGGTCAGGGACATGATGTCCGCGAGGTTAAGGGGTACTGAGACACGGACGAGATGTCCTCAGTGTGAGGGTGCTAGGCAAGAGAAATAGTTTCCTCAGTGTGAGGGTGCTGAGCTAGGGACGTGGTGTCCTCAGTTAGAGGGTGCTGAGCCACGGACGCGATATCTTGAGCAAGAGGGTGCTGAAACCGGGGCGTGATGTCCCCAGTGCGAGGGAACTGAGCTACGTACACGATACCCCCGGTGTAGGCCATTGGAACAGATACGTGGTGTCCTCAGTTCGAGCGTGCTTAGACACAGACGCGATGTCTTCAGTGTGAGGGTGTTGGGCTAGTGACGTAGTGTCCTCACTGTGCGGGTGCTAAGCCACATACGTGATGTCCCTAGCGTTAAGGGGTGCTGGGTTAGGGACATGGTATCCGCAGTGTGAAGGTTCTGGGCTAGGACAGGGTGTCCTCATTGTGAAGATGCTGATATTGCTAGTCCTCAGTGTGAGGGTGCTGGACCAGAAACATGGTGAGCTCAGCATGAAGATGCTGGGCCAGGGACATGGTTTTCTCAGTTTAAGAGTGCTCGATAAGGGAAATGGTGTATGAAGATGCTGGGCCAGGAACATGGTTTCCTCGATGTAAGCGTGCTTGATAAGGTACGTGGCGTCCTCAGTGTTGAGTTGTGAGGCGAAGGACTCGGATTCTACGTGTACTGATGCTGCAAGAAGGACCTGTTATGATGATGCTATTTAACCTCGTGAGCTGTCTACGTGTGCTCTAGCCCCATAACTTGGACCCACTGCAAATGTATGCTGCCGTTTCCGAGGAATGAGTTTGATACCTCCTGCTTCCCTCGTGCGGCCGTGCTGTGAATTTTCCGTCTTTTTCTTTCCCTTTTCACTTGAGAAAGTTAAATTAGTTGTTTCTGCATTCTTTTTCTCGTACTACTGACCGTACCTTTTATCGTGGACTGCCAAGGATTGACAAGCTTTTGCCTATGTTATGTCGGCTACAACATAAAAACATAATATACATACTCTAGAGTGCGTAAAATGTCATGAATATCGAGTGACATAAGTGTTACTTTGGCCATAGTCCTGTTCATGACCTGTTCAGTTGATAATGGCAAATAATTTCAATCAGAACATATCCAAATAGTATTACATCCACATGTATGTAGGTGAACGATCACAGATTGATTCACTGTATATATGCATCGCCTTATGCATAGTTGGACGAATTGTTCATCAGAAAAGTTAGAAGTACGACTTATATCAAAATGTATGCCTCAGACGCCACGAAATAAACAGGGAACAAGAAATATTTGTGAAAAATTATCAGGTAGACAAAAAAGTACTACTTGGTGCAAAGACAATGTGATAACCGAAAAAGGAAAAGAAAATGCCTGCTTATATGTGACGGCGACAGGTACCTTGGTTGCGCCAGTAAGTCATATCAGAGTAATTTAGATGAGACACAACACCTGCAGGAAATAGAGAGCATGGATCACTAATAGTGTAAAGATACCTGACAAATGAGAGGTTGAGAGAAAACCAGCAGCTACTCAAGGTAATGCCGGAAGAAAAAAGAAACCTTCGAAGGAAACATGTGAAAAATGGGGGAGATTGGTGGGAGGCAGCTGGCAGGATAAGCTTCTTACCTGGGTCAGGGTCGTGCTGAATCTTGCGGGCCCACTGACACTACTAGTCTGTGGGTGGTGGTCTCGTAATCCCGCTGACACTACTAGTCTGTGGGTGGTGGTCGTGTGAGGCCAGTGATATTACTAATCTCACTAGGTGGTGATCTTATGAGTCCGCTGATATTACTAGTCTCAGTGGGTAGTGGTCTTGTGAGCCCGCTGATATTTCTTGTCTCATTGGGTGGTGGTCTTGAGAGCCCGCTGATATTACTAGTCTCAGTGGGTGGCGCCGTTATGAGCCCACTGACATTACTAATCTCACTGGGTGGTGGTCTTGTGGGTCCGCTTTTATCAATAGTCTCAGTGCGTGGTTGTCTTGTCGGCCAGCCGATATCATCAATCTCTCTCCGGGTAAAGTTAACCAGGGTGTGATAGCCTCTAGGTAAGGATAACCAGGGTCGGTCATCCTCCAGATGAGGATAACCATGGTCTGACATCCTCTAGGTAGGGATAACCAGGGTCTGACATCCTCCAGGTGAGGATAACCAGGGTCTGACATCCTCTAGGTAGGGATAACCAGGGTCTGACATCCTCCAGGTGAGGATAACCTGGGTCTGACATCCTCTAGGTGAGGATAACCAGGGCATGTCACCCTCCAGATGAGGATAACCATGGGCTGATTGACCGATGGACCAGACTGGACCGATGGACCGGATTGGACTGATTGGCTGAACTGGACCAATGTACTGGAGTGCATCGGTGGACCAAACTGGACCGGTGGACCGGACTGAACCGATGAAGCAGACCTTATCTTGTGACATTACAGATTGTGGATAAAGGCTATTAATGAGCACAAGGTGAATTGCCAAAAAGCGCCATGAGGAAAAGGCTACAAGTACAAAAAGACTAAGATTAGGCTTAGGGGCTGGTTTGCAGAAAACGGTTAAGCGAAGAGAAATGTTGGGAGCCACAAGAACGAGAGTGGCTGTCATTGTGCAAATTCAGAAGAAGCAATTTGTAATGTACCGTAACAAACGGTTTACAGGCGACTTACGTAAGAATGGGAGTGAGTGTCTATTATAGTGGCAAAGATTCATACTGTCATGCACACAGACTTGTTACGGTTGGGTTATGCAAGAATGGTGAAAGAAACGACGACGCCGAATCACTGTGTCAAGTCCTTTTACAGCACAGTTTTATCCTACATACTTCGCCATGTACGATTGGTGAAAGAAAGTCGCCGGTGAAGGGGTGACAATTAGCGAGATAAGTGAGCGCGATGACTGCCCTAGAAGTTATAGCTTGTGCCGAGTGACTCGAGAGTGTGCATGACGCACGTTGAAAAGCAAAGGGAGATGAGCGTAATGCATTTGTAAGGCAAGCGTAATACATTTTATATTAAGATTACATGCAGGGATACACGAGACTGAATATACAAGATAAGGTAAGGTACTCCAATCACTTTTCTTAACTGCCAATCTCTACTTCTGCCTTTGCTATCAGCAGTCTGATCTACTGTCTTCCCCTTGGTACGTCCATACACATCTTCCTTCCAATTATCAACTTTCACTATCCAATCTTTGTGTCTACCCCCTGTTGTTACCTTGCACAGTAGTTAGCGTTTCCTGCACCACCCATTAAAATTGGGAATCTATGAAGAAATTTACTGACGCGCATGAATGGATTAACGAGATTACCACTGTCCCTACCTACTGTTTAGCGAACCCACGGGCAGGTGAACGGGCCTGCACTGAACAGCGAGGAAAGATGACCCTGTTAAGCTTGACTCTAGTCTGATACTGTAGCGAGACATCAAAGGTGTTGCAAAAGTGGAAGATCGTCTCGCGCGGCCGACAGTAAATTACCACTACTCTTAATCGGTGAGACGGGATCGGAGCTTCTCCAGGCGGGAGTGTCGCCTGTTTCTATCCCTAAGCAGCGGAAGGGCGATGACAGACCCGACTGAAAAAAAGGCTGCCGTCCTCTTGTCGGTACCCCTGCACTTGCCCGGCGTCCGTGGTGGAAGCTCTTGTACGGTTTGGTGCACAGTTGTGGTGCTGTTGGCGGTTGTATCCGGTTAGCTCTGGTGGTCAATGAAGGTAAGGGAAGTTGGCAAATTTGATCCGTAACTTAGGGACTGGGATTGGCTCGAGTCGGGCCAGTCGGTTCTGTGGGCACCCTTCCGAAAAGGTAGGTAGGAGGTTTGGCGGGCTGCAGTAGCTTTTGCCAGGTTCACCCAACTCGGCTGGCGCCAAGCGATCAACTCAGAAGTGGCACGGACCAGGGCAATCCAACTGTCTAATTAAGTGTAGCATTCCGATGGCCGCAGTTGATAATGACACAATGTGATGTCTGCCCAGTGCTCTCTGAATGTCAAAGTGAAGAGATTCATCCAAGCACGGATAAACGGCGGGAGTATGACGCGCATGACGAAATGACTACTGTCCCTATATGCTGTACCTACAGGCAAGGGAACGAGCCTGAACTAAACAGCAGGGAGAAAAGACCCCTGCTGAGCTTGACATCAAAGGTGTAGCATAAGTGGGAGGTTGTCTCGCGCCGCCGATAGCAAAATGCCGCTACGGAATCAGAGCTTCCCCAGGCAGGATTGTCGCCTGTTTCTAACGTTAAGCAGCGGAAGGGGGATGGCAGACCCGACTGAAAATAGCTGGCGTCCTCTCGTCGTTATCTCTGCACTTGCCCGGCATCCGTGGTGAAAGCTTTTGTACGGTTTGATGCACAGTTCTACCGCTGTTGGCTGTTGTGTCGTCAGGTTGGCTCCAGCGGTTGAGATGCCGCGAGTCAGCTGTTGTAGGTAAACAAATATGGAAAGAGGAAGTATGAGCTCGTCGTTCCACTCTCCACCAAACAGCAGCGTGTCTTGGTGGCGGAGAGGGCCCATTTCATCCAGTGCTAGAGCTAAGATTGAATACTAACCAACAAAAGAAAATATGGGAGGAGATAGCAGCTATATTTAACGCCAGGAGCTCAGAAGAGCCGCTTGCTACCCATCAACTGAAACATTCCTGGGACCACATAAAACGAAGGTAAGCAATTCATGCTTTATCGATTGTTTCTGTTTCTTTCTGAAATTGGTAATAATTAAGAAAATACACGCTTGGTAATCAAGAATTTAATAGAGAATGTATTTAAAAGTTGTATAAAGTGGGGAGGGCTATATAAGAACATAAGAATGAGGACACTGCAAGAGGCCTATTGGCCCACGCAAGGCAAGGTCCTGCGTTTGACCACCGCCTGAACCCACTAATTAACACATCTCACCTTCATTTAAAGCTACTTAACGACCTAGCTTCCATTTCTGTACTTGGCAGCTTGTTCCATAAATCTATTCCCGAACCAATATTTACCCACATCTGACCTGAATCTATTTTTTCTAATTAGAATCCATTATTTCTTGTCCTAATCCGATGGCACCATTCATCCATTTATAAAATTTCAATCATGTCCTCTCTAGCCCTCCCCTCTTATGTGAGTGTAAGTTTTGTCTTTTTAACCTTTCTTCATAAGTGAAATTCTTTATCAACAAGCAAAATATGAAAGAAATCTTACAGGAATAACTAAAGTGAAGCCCCATAGCAATGCTGGGTAAAAATCCATATAAGTTAGGTATAGCCTAGTCATTTAATTATCCAATCTAGGTGAGGTGAAGGAAGTTTTACCTTCTTCCTAAACTATTTTTTTTTTTTTTTTTTTTTATACTTTTTTATACTTTGTCCTAAACTATATGAATACAATATATATATATATATATATATATATATATATATATATATATATATATATATTGGAGCTTTGTATGACGAGGTATAAAAAAAGAAAAAAAAAAATATATATATATATATATTTATATATTTATTTATTTTGCTTTGTCGCTGTCTCCCGCGTTTGCGAGTTAGCGCAAGGAAACAGGTGAAAGAAATGGCCCAACCCACCCCCATACACATGTATATACATACACGTCCACACACGCAAATATACATACCCATACATCTCAATGTACACATATATATACACACACAGATACATACATATATACACATGCACACAATTCACACTGTCTGCCTTTATTCATTCCCATCGCCACCTCGCCACACATGGAATAACATCCCCCTCCCCCTCATGTGTGCGAGATAGCACTTGGAAAAGACAACAAAGGCCCCATTCGTTTACACTCTGTCTCTAGCAGTCATGCAATAATGCCCGAACCACAGCTCCCTTTCCACATCCAGGCCCCACAGAACTTTCCATGGTTTACCCCAGACGCTTCACATGCCCAGATTCAATCCATTGACAGCACGTCGACCCCGGTATACCACATCGATCCAGTTCACTCTATTCCTTTCCTGCCTTTCACCCTCCTGCATGTTCAGGCCCTGATCACTCAGAATCTTTTTCACTCCATCTTTCAACCTCCAATTTGGTCTCCCACTTCTCCTCGCTCCCTCCACCTCCGACACATATATCCTCTTGGTCAATCTTTCCTCACTCATTCTCTCCATGTGACCAAACCATTTCAAAACACCCTCTTCTGCTCTCTCAACCATGCTCTTTTTATTTCCACACATCTCTCTTACCCTTAGATTACTTACTCGATCAAACCACCTTACACCACATATTGTCCTCAAACATCTCATTTCCAGCACATCCATCCTCCTGCGCACAACTCTATCCATAGCCCACGCCTCGCAACCATACAACATTGTTGGAACCACTATTCCTTCACACATAGCCATTTTTGCTTTCGGTGATAATGTTCTCGACTTCCACACATTCTTCAAGACTCCCAGGATTTTCGCCCCCTCCTCCACCCTATGATTCACTTCCGCTTCCATGGTTCCATCCGCTGCCAGATCCACTCCCAGATATCTAAAACACTTTTCTTCCTCCAGTTTTTCTCCATTCAAACTTACCTCCCAATTGACTTGACCCTCAACCCTACTGTACCTAATAACCTTGCTCTTATTCACATTAACTCTTAACTTTCTTCTTTCACACACTTTACCAAACTCAGTCACCAGCTTCTGCAGTTTCTCACATGAATCAGCCACCAGCGCTGTATCATCAGCGAACAACAACTGACTCACTTCCCAAGCTCTCTCATCCCCAACAGACTGCATACTTGCCCCTCTTTCCAAAACTCTTGCATTCACCACCCTAACAACCCCATCCATAAACAAATTAAACAACCATGGAGACATCACACACCCCTGCCACAAACCTACATTCACTGAGAACCAATCACTTTCCTCTCTTCCTACACGTACACATGCCTTACATCCTCGATAAAAACTTTTCACTGCTTCTAACAACTTGCCTCCCACTCCATATATTCTTAATACCATCCACAGAGCATCTCTATCAACTCTATCATATTCCTTCTCCAGATCCATAAATGCTACATACAAATCCATTTGCTTTTCTAAGTATTTTTCACATACATTCTTCAAAGCAAACACCTGA
Organism: Panulirus ornatus; assembly: GCF_036320965.1. Lineage (NCBI taxonomy): Eukaryota > Metazoa > Arthropoda > Malacostraca > Decapoda > Palinuridae > Panulirus > Panulirus ornatus. The sequence continues at coordinate 10,427,125 of NC_092294.1, read as the reverse complement.
TCCACACATCCTCTACCACTTCTGAAACCACACTGCTCTTCCCCAAATCTGATGCTCTGTACATGCCTTCACCCTCTCAATCAATATCCTCCCATATAATTTACCAGGAATACTCAACAAACTTATACCTCTGTAATTTGACCACTCACCTTTGTCCCCTTTGCCTTTGTACAATGGCACTATGCAGGCGTTCTGCCAATCCTGATAGTGTAGCATGAGGAAAATTGAAGTTTGAATAGTGAAAAAATCTTAAATTCAAGGATTTGAATTATAAAGGATAAACTGGATAAACCTAGATGTACACACGAATGAGAACTCATGGAAATTCTAGTTCCCAGAATGCGTAAGTTTTTTCGTGCCAACATGCATCAAAGTTCACGAGTCACAGCTGCAAACATGCCATTACAGTTTATTCTAATCTTCAAACACAGTAGCCGTGAAGTTGTAAACAGTATCTATAGACCTGCCTTAGAAAGTGATCACATGGTGCCTGAGACAAATTATATAGTGGAAAAGGAGTGTTTAAAGATAGAGATGATTTAGATATGAACAAAGTAAAGGAAGGACAACTATGAAGACAAACACTTACTCAAAGGAGCTGGATCAAGAAGCCAGACTCCAAATTTTGCAAATGAGCAGTTATAACAATTTCTGCAGAAACTACTACAAGGGAGCAACAAATTGTGTTCCAGCATGAGGGAGAAGAGGGAATCAAAGAAAAGAATCAATGTTTAAATAGAAGGTTTAAACAAGCAAAGAAACACATTCACCATAGAGGAGATACAGAGGTCTAGCAACTTATGCGTAATACAAAAGGGGCAGAAACTGTTCCAACCGAGTCAAGATGTGGGGTACAAACAATGTTATTGTAAAATCAAAGTATCACCCAAAAGTATCATAAAGGGTAAGTTTTGGAAAATGCATAAATATTCAGATTATAGAGGTAAGATGTAGAAATTATTCATACACAAGAGGGCATATATGGAGAGAAGAACAAAGGCTCTCAAGTGTGTTTATCCTGTAAGATTTGTTTGCTCTACTGCTAGCAGTAAGGAAGGGGATGGGTGGAAGTATTCCAAGAAAATACTGAAGTCAGGGCCTCTGAGAGGAATTTTATCATGGGGTACAAAGTTTCTTTTGGGTCCCCTTCTCTTCTCTGTTAGTCATCTTGTTTTTATCCACTACAGTTTTATGCCATGAGCTGTAAGGCCAAAAAGGGTATGGAAGATGAGAGAGGGTGGAATGGAGCGCTTGTTGATTTTCTCCCTTTTCTGAGATCACAGGAAATTCCCGGGCCCCCCTTTTGGATCCCCTGCACCCCTCTCTCAGAGGCCCAATAAGCAAATAACATTTTTACCTCTGAACTACTTTTAACTGTTTTTACCTATGAACTTTCTTTTAAGTGAAGACTATTTACTTATGAAATAATTATGGAAAGAGTGTATGTAATATAAAAAGTAAGCTTTAATTTTCCATCCTAAGGGAGTGGCCAGTTCTACAGTTGAGATCTTTTTTGACTGATTGTTAAACACTGTGGTAGGTTCAGGGTTATCACCACTGTACTTGATTTAAATGATATTTGGCATTATCTAGTTTAGTTAACCCTGTTTACTAAGACTAAAGACTTTAGCCACTGCAATATATGACCAAAATTCATGAGATATTACATTGACATCTACTAAGAGCCATGAAGCAAAATTAAGTACTGAAAATACTCTTACTAGGTTCCAGACTTGATGATGCCATCCTGAAGGAACAAATATAGTTTCACCCTGCTCCTGAATGACCTCCACACGGCCTATTGCTGAAGGTGCTTTTGGATGCTTAGAGGCATCACTGAGGATAACAAAGTAAATGTATAACTATTCAATTTCTTTCTGTCTTCTGTGTTTTCACAAATTTCATTAAATATCTGTAAATAGAAGGTTAAAAAGAACTTATTTTTCCTTTGGTTTTGTATGCACGTTTTTAATACCATTCTGAAGTCAAAAATAATACATATGTACCATACAATACAACATTTAGCTCATGTAAACAGATATTTTAAATATATTACTCAAGGCCTCTTTGAAAACAAAAAAGAGTAAGATTACACCTCAGTTCAGCAGAATCTACATCATATATGGGTGTGCCAAATGGGTCTCGTAAAAACTGATCTTCTCCTGGAGGGCAAAATACCCATCTTTTCCGGCCACAAACATTGGCTGACCAACTATATGATCGGAAGACATCGGCATGAAATGGTGTCCTGAAACAAATTATATTTCTTGATACAGGTATAACAACAAAAACCTGGACATCAGAAATCTAGAAACAAACAAGTAAGATCTTTAATTCAATATGCCTATCCAAGTTACAGAAAAAACAAGTAAAAATGGTAAGTGGTTTGGCAACTATAAACACCCATGGTCCACATCATGTTCAAGCACAGAAACAACAACTACATTATGCTACCTGATCTCGTAACATTATATACATCTTTTTCTTTCAAACTATTTGCCATTTCCCACGTTAGCAAGGTAGCGTTAAGAACAGAGGACTGGGCCTCTGAGGGAATATCCTCACCTGGCCCCCTTCTCTGTTCCTTCTTTTGGAAAATTGAAAAAAAAAAAAAAAGAGGGGAGGATTTCCAGCCCCCTGCTCCCTCCCCTTTTAGTCGCCTTCTACGACACGCAGGGAATACGTGGGGAGTATCCTTTCTCCCTAGTAAAAGACAACAAAGGCCACATTCATTCACACTCAGTCTCTAGCTGTCATGTATAATGCACCGAAACCACAGCTCCCTTTCCACATCCAGGCCCCACAAAACTTTCCATGGTTTACTCCAGATGCTTCACATACCCTGGTTCAATCCATTGACAATATATATGCATATATGAGTGGATGGACCATTCTTCGTCTGTTTTCTGGCGCTAGTTCACTTGACGTGAGAAACAGCGATCAAGCATGAATATATATTTGTAAATGCAACCTAGTTTACACCTAGAATGTGCATATTTGTGTGATTATCTATTTGTAATCACTGTATGATAAAGGGATGGAGATTTACACTCATGGGGCCACATCAATTAAACTGCTTGTACCATTCAATCTTATTCTGTCCACATTTAGTTTCCTTACTTAGCTTTTACTATTCATCCATAAATTTTTTTATCAGAGGTATTTCTTCATTTTCTTATAATTTGCTTTTAATACTCCATGTGTGTGTATGCACAATAATCAGTTATTTACAGGGAGAGAGCTTTTTTTTTCTGCGTGTATGTTTATATGTGCATGAGTGTGTTTTTGCATGGCTTTGTGTATTTGTGGGGAAGGGTTATAGCAAAGATGATAAAAGATAGACTGCAAAATGGAGGTAATACAGCTAGTTTTACATCTAGTTCTCAAAAGATTTCTCAGCTAATTCCCCACCTGCATACAAAGCCACTAAGGATTCAAAGAGGACATCTTCAATTGAAGGTTTGGATACAACAATTTATGAAGAATTAAATTTCTACAATGTGACTGAAAGTGTGTGAAAAACGAAGGCTTCTGATTCCTATCCAGTCAAAGAAGCTGGACACTGACATGGAAAGCTCAGTTATCTCTACCTGTCTTTAGCATGCCAATAAATTATAGATGAAATGGTTATCATGTCATTATTCCCATAATGGAGTCATTTCCCAGTTTAAACATTAAATAATCACCAAACAATACCATCCAGATAAAGAGAAGCTTACCAACATATTGTACAGGGCTGTATAGGTAGATGGTGCATACAACTTCCAAAGATCCTCTCTCTCTCACTGTGTAAGTTAGTCCTTCTACACAAAACTTATTGTCTATGCTTGGTAGTTCTTAAGGAATATATGCCTATCTGAAAGTGTACTTATTTATAACTACCCCAGGATCAATTTCTATGACAAGTCCTGGTGTTACTCAGGATCTCTTTCTAGAGGTTCCGCAGCTGAATACTGAGATACTTCCAGTGGCAGGGAAACGTGAACTCCTTTGGAGTGAAAGTTCTTTGACGAGACTACTCCTAATGAAAGAGCTTCACCAAAGGTGACTTTTCACTTGCGATTATATACATTCCATCTCTTTATATATAAGCAGTACACATCCATGGCTATACCAGGTATCCATTCATAGTGGCAGTTGCTCTACAGTATCCGGGACTTAAACCTGGGCAATACTAACCACTGCACTAAGGGAGGGGCTCCCTGTTCTTCATTTAATTCAAGTAAAAATCTAAGAGAAGTCACTGTCTGCGAGGGCAAAGATGGGTATGTCGTAAGGCATAGTAGTCCTTATAATGTTGGATGGATATGAGACATGGGTCATAGATAAAAGGAAGCCTCGAAGATGGTGGATGTATTCCACAGATTTTAATCAGGCTTATTCATATAGTGACCCTTACAAGATATTGTACTCTCAGTTTCTATGAAAAAGTCATACAGAATGTAACTGATCTGTGTTCAATCTAAGGTGTAACAAGTATTTGCCTTTGATAATAAATTCTAACTTATTGTAATACAATATATCAGTTTTAATCAAGACTAATAGTTCCAACTTGAAAAGATATTTATCGTTCATATCTGGAAGCATTAAGGAATATGTGAAAAAAGTGGTCATTATCTGGATGACCTAAGATGGGCATGTGTGAAGGTAAAACAACTGTGACTGTTGTACAGGGCACAAAACATGAGTTGTAGATGAGGGTGATGAAATATCTGAGGGATGATGTAGGTTGATGAAGTACAACATTATAGGCTACAAGAGAGGTGTGCTGATAAGAGGAGTACATTTGAGACTTGAAGAAAGTGTGCTGAAATGGTTTGAAAATATGTTTACCAAATGGCGTCCTAGCTTCGTCTCTTCGATGTATATCAACTGACTGTTATATTTCTCTCTTGTGTCTCCCCTGATGATGTGATTATTACATGAAAGTGCACTTGGGAACTTTTCGTGTTTCATTTTCCCCGTGGACTCGTAGGAATATCTTGATCACGCGCAAAATTGTGATCCTTTCCAATATGTAGAGGATGAGAGAGGATAGGTTGACAAAAAGGTTATATGTGTCAGAAGTGGAGGGGAAAAGGAGAAAGAGGGGACTTAACTGGAGATGGAAGGATGGAGAAAATAAGGTTTTTAAGTACTTGAGGCCTGAACATGCAGGAGAGTGTAAGGCATGCAAGGGAAAGTGTGAACTGGAGCATGTGATGTACAGGGGATGATGTGCTGTTAAAGGGCTGAACAAGGGCATATGAATAGGCTGGGGGAAACCAAGGAAAGATCTGTGGGGCCTCATTGTGGATAGGAAGCTGTGGTTTTAGTGCATCACACATGAAAGCCAGAGAATGGATGCGACCAAATGAGAACAAGGCCATTTCCTTGTCTGTTCCTGATAGATTTATACGATGGATCATAAATACCCAAAATTCTACATCAGGTTGCAGTAGTCAGTCTTTAAATCTTTGACAGAAAAAAAATACATAATTCCACACCTTTGCATATAATACTCATATCTAGTGGCATGATAATATACTCTACTGACTTCAGTGCCCATCAGCACATCATCAACAACCTTCAGGAGTGGACTATGGCCAAAGACATCACCATTAACCACACCGAGACTGATGATGCACATCGTCCTGGATGCTTGGTTGTTTTCTTTTTTAAGGCACCACAGTGTAGATGCAGATATGGTTGCATGATGGTAAGAGCCTTGAGCACGAAGGTATGACCCTTGATCACGATAGTATGACCCTTAATCTGATATCACACTAGACTCTGACATCCACCATGTGGTCAGAGGCTTCAAACTTCTTGGTGTCACGATACATGACAATTTAAACTGGAAGAGTCGTCATCACCATCATCAAGTCTTTCTCAACTCTGTACCATATCCACCAACTGAAACCACTAGGTGTCCCACCAACTGAGCTCAGGAATGTCTATATCTTCTCCATTCTACCTAAACTCACCTATGCCTCCCTTGCCTGGTCCTGCTCAATAACTGCTACAGAGAGGGACCAACTAGAAAGAATACAGAAATGGACAAGCAGAGTCATCCAGGGCCCTTATTACACTACCTACAAAGAGGCACTCATTTTACCGAATCTGTCTACCATTGACCTACAACAGCAGCTCATATGGCAGTTTGGCAATAAACTGCTAACACCCCCATCACGAAGATCTCTCCATGATGCCCCTCCAGCTAGGACCGCCATTTGCCATTACAATCAACTTGTAATCAGAGTTCATACAGACAGATATAAGAACAGTACTATACCTTCCATTGTTAACTTCATAAATAATCTATGAACAAATACACAGCTATGCAAGTGAACAGCTCAGTTTCCTGTTAGTTTGGCTAGGTGGTATGTCCTGTATTACTGTAACTACTCATCACTTAATGCTCCATCAAGCCATAAGTTATAATACATAACATTACCTCTGTAAACATAGTTTTGTATCTGCCACTGTGGCTATCTACATTTACCTCACCCATATGCTTATCCAAAGTGTGGAAGTAGCCAGCTCAACCTAATCTTAAGCTCTTGTACGATTAGTTAACTAGTATTTATCACAGCTTCCCAGTTCTGTAACATTTGTAATACCTCAACTGTGTATTTTCAGCCAAATGCTACTTATGAGTTTGAGGTGTGAAACAAATCATATTTCATTATCAAATCTGAATCCCTTTACAAATGACAAAAAAATACATTTGTCTACTTAATGCAATATCATCCTTAAAAGATGGATGACCTTACAGGGAAATGGAATGTCCATGGAATTTAGAAAAAATTCAGCATGGGTCAATTTGCTTCAGTTAACTTACATTTGGTTATGCAAAGACTGAAAGCATATGCACATCATACACTCTAAACTATGTATAAGGTACCATTAACAATCTTGAAATGCACATCATACACTCCAAAGTATGTATAAGGTACCATTAACAATCTTAAAAATAAGACATTAGTGTAATATTTCCATAATCAGATTCAAATGGTTTATATCAGAGGTTAAAACTGTACAAAGCCAACTGAAACATCACAGAAGTTTTAAAATTTTACTCAGTATTAATGAAGATTCTCAAAGTGGAATTTGTCAAAATTGTAGCTGATAGAAAAATCGTTTGAGTTACTATCCACAAAATTCTAGCATTTGCATAAAATTCCAAAGAGTTAGTTTTGATCACTCTACTTAGAATGTTACTCACCAGCTTCCCTTTGGCCCAATATATACAAACTGATAATCATCCTGGATATCCTCCCTGACTTCCCAGAATTCATTCAACCAATCAGATGCAAAATACTGGGGTGTATAAGCACGATAATTTGGGAACGCTCGCACAAAGTGCCAGTCCTGAAAAGGTTGCAATGACATTAGACAATGCAACCAATTTTACTCCAAAATGTGTATGCATTTTGCATATTCCTCATAACTCATATGGAGAGAATGAGTTGGGAAAGTATGACAAAGAGGATATATGTGTTAGAAGTGGAGGGAACAAGGAGAATGAGGAAACCATACTGGAGATGGAAGGATGGGGTGAAAAAGATTTTGGGGCCTGAACATGCTCGAGAGAGAAAGGAGTGCAGAGGATAATGTGAATTGGAACAATGTGATATACAGGGGTAGATGTGCTCTTAAATGGACTGAACTGGGTCATGTACAGTATCTGAGGTAAACCATGGAAAGGTCTGTGGGGCCTGGTTGTGGATAGGGAGCTGTGGTTTTGGTGCACTAGACATGACAGCTAGAGAATGAATGTGACTGGATGTGGCCTTTCTTCTTCTGTTCCTGGCGCTAACTTGCTAATGCAGGAAACAGCAATTAAGTATGAAAAAACTATATATTGTATACCATTTTTCCTTCTTTCATACTTGTTCTCTGTTTCCTACAGTTTTGAGGTAACATCTGGAATACATAAAGAAAAGGCCTCATTTGCTCACTTTTATTCTCCAGCTGTCATGTGTAACATTACATATTAATCCATGTATACATCATTGCTTCATAATGTGATGATGGTATAAGATTTGTAATCTGGCATACAAAGAATTATGCAGCAATCTTTTGTGAACAAATGAATTTAAAAAAGAAATGAAAAACTGTCACAAATTGATGAATAATCACTTTGTAACGATGAAGATGTAATAACATTAGGTAGGAGCCTCTGCAATCACTGTGCTAGACTTGCCATCTGCCAGTGACCTGTTAAGGGTGAGGCACTAAAAGCTAAAAAGCGGCACAGAGTTCTTTAGTTATGGAGACTCAGTTGCTGTGGCCACCCCTATGAGGGAGTTCCAATTGGAAAAGGTGTAAAATATCTAAATAAATAATTAGATTTACAATTTGATATTCAAAGCATTAGAGAGCAACCATTTATAACACATTAAAGGCAATAAAGAAATAAAAAGTCTCAAATTGATTATCATAATTAACATTTATACACTAGTGATGTTGATGGATCATGTGTAACACAGCCATAATGTAGCTCGTGCATGATACTCAAATCTGTTTCAGGAATGGAGGGAACAAGGACAAGGGGGAGACCAAGCTGAAGATGGAAGGATGGAGTGAAGAAATTTTGAGTGATTGGGGCCCAAACATGCAGGAGGGTGAAAGGCGTGCAAAGGATAGAGTAAATTGGAATGATGTTGAATACTGGGTTCAACATACTGTTAATGGATTGGACCAGGGCATGTGCAGTGGCTGAGGTAAAACATAGAAAGGTCTCGAGCTGTGGTTTTAGTGCATTACAATGACAGCTAGGGAATGGATGTGAGCAAATGCAGCCTTTCTCTCTCTGTTCCTGGTGCTACCTCACTAACTCGGGTAATGACAATCAAGTATGAATTGAAAACTTTACCATTTTTTTCAGTAATCAAAATAAAACTCAACAGTGCAGACAGAAAATCAAACTGCTCTGGCAACAGTGAATGAGGTAAGTTATAAATAGATTATAAAACAGCTTAAAGTTCAATAATATCACAAAATAAGAAATTCTCTACAGTATCAAAAATCATACCATATCCAAGTAGACATGTAAGCATCCTTTGGAAATGTATTATGAGTAAATCCTTGCTTCTCATATATAAATTCCCATTTCAGTTAACAGATATTTGTTGTAAAATGCACAGGAGGTTATTGAACTGAGATTTTCTTCATACAGTGGAATATGTCCTTCAAACTGCCTATTGCAGAATACTACTATCTCCCATTTAAGTATGACAGAGAAAGAAAAATACCAAGAGAGATTGAGTGCAGATGGAAAGGGTGAGAGCAGATGACATAAGGGGAGTGGGGGAGGAATGGGATGTATTTAGGGAAGCATTGGTGGCTTGCACAAGAAATGGCTGTGGCATATGAAAGGTCTCAGGAGGTTAGAAAGGGCAGTAGTGGTGGATGATGAAGACATAAGATTGAGAGGCATTTGGACGATTTTTGCAGGGAAATACTGCAAATGACTGGAAGATGTATAAAAGAAAGAGGCAAGAGGTCAAGAGGAAGGTGCAAGAGGTGTAAAAGAGGGCAAATGAGAATTGGGGTGAGAGAGTATCATTAAATTTTAGGGAGAGTAAAATGATGTTTTGGAAGGAAGTAATCAAAGCGGGTAAGAACTGCTATAACCAGTATTGCAAAGTATAAAGTACTGAAGAACAAGCAGAAAGAAATCCGATATAAGGAATACATGCAGAAAGAAGAGATATAAATGAGGGAGAAAATGTTACATTATACATAGAACTAGCTTGATTTTGATATGAGAAAGACAAAACATTTTGTTCAGATGAGCACCCATAACTGTTAAGGAAATAACGAGAAAGTAAAAATATGAGAACAACCAGACGAAAATTTGTTGGAAATATCTACTTTGTGAAGTACCTTCATTCTTCTCTGATATTTGAGTATCTTAGATATAAGAATCTTAATCAGTGGAAAATTCATTACTTTTGTGTCCATTGAACACACATGGAAGCTGATTTGGACATACTATTTTCTTAAACATATACTAGTTTGTTAGTATTTTTCCTGTATAAGGCATACATCAGAGAATTGTGCCGTGAAATAGGAGCGAGGACGTAATAAGCGAGGAATTAATATAAACTTGCAGCACCTCTCCATAAACAGTATAATTTGTTTCTGTAGTTCGCTCACATGGCTTCATAAACAATGTAAACTCTGTATCATGTCAAGATAACCTGAAACTAACAGGATTTCCCAGTTAGAAAGTATGTTCCTCAGCATTATAATAACGTTCGAAATTTCCTGTTGAGGAACTTTCGCAAATGCCTCTAGACCAAAGAAATGTTGCGCCTGTTACTTCAGATTGGTCAGTGTCATATTCCAATTGTTTAAATAGTTATTTTGTGTCAAGAAATATAAAGATTGCCTATGATATGTATATTCGGGTAAAATGATTGTTTTTATCTTGGAATGAATGCAGCTCTGCCCGGGGGGAGGGGGGAGGTCGGACAACAAAACCCTTGTTATTCATTCACTTATTTTCTTGGACACATTTTACTGTTACTTATCATAGCAGGATAGCGCTGCTGTCGTGGTCCTTAACATCATATTTTAAATCATGTAAAAATACCAAATGGACACTTATTTCGTGAATCATTACTTTTAACATGCATATTTTGATAATTATTGTCATGATATTTTAAAGTAAAAATTATAGTTTTAGTTTTTCAAACCAAAATTTAAGTATCTTTATCTATATCTGCAACAAATCTACGGTTAAAGTTGAAACAACCGAACCGCTCTGTATGGCCTGTTAAAACGACCCAAATTGCTTCACCCCACTGAACTCATCTTTGAACCGTGAGTGAACTTATGAAATATCAATTTGTCTTATAATTATCTGATGAGAGTTTATTATATTTGTATATATTCTTTGTGTCTTAATATTCGAAGAGATTTTATTAAGTTTGTTCGCGAAATGATGAGAAAGGCATGAAAAAAATCAATATTCAATTGAAAGTTTGTGTTCGACGCAGCTTCGAATCTACAGCATTCGAGGCTTCAAGAACAAGCCCTTACCAATTGCAACCTCTTTGACCATCAGCTCCGGGCAAGGTAAGTTCTTCCCATCTCTTGGCCTTCATTTTGTATAGTTGGTGTAGGGAGTCAGTGAAATTAAACTCCAATTACCAACGGTTCCATGCAGAACATCGAGGATGTAAGGCATGTGTACGTGTAGGAAGAGAGGAAAGTGATTGGTTCTCAGTGAATGTAGGTTTGCGGCAGGGGTGTGTGATGTCTCCATGGTTGTTTAATTTGTTTATGGATGGGGTTGTTAGGGAGGTAAATGCAAGAGTTTTGGAAAGAGGGGCAAGTATGAAGTCTGTTGGGGATGAGAGAGCTTGGGAAGTGAGTCAGTTGTTGTTCGCTGATGATACAGCGCTGGTGGCTGATTCATGTGAGAAACTGCAGAAGCTGGTGACTGAGTTTGGTAAAGTGTGTGAAAGAAGAAAGTTAAGAGTAAATGTGAATAAGAGCAAGGTAATTAGGTACAGTAGGGTTGAGGGTCAAGTCAATTGGGAGATAAGTTTGAATGGAGAAAAACTGGAGGAAGTAAAGTGTTTTAGATATCTGGGAGTGGATCTGGCAGCGGATGGAACCATGGAAGCGGAAGTAGATCATAGGGTGGGGGAGGGGGCGAAAGTCCTGGGAGCCTTGAAGAATGTGTGGAAGTCGAGAACATTATCTCGGAAAGCAAAAATGTGTATGTTTGAAGGAATAGTGGTTCCAACAATGTTGTATGGTTGCGAGGCGTGGGCTATGGATAGAGTTGTGCGCAGGAAGATGGATGTGCTGGAAATGAGATGTTTGAGGACAATGTGTGGTGTGAGGTGGTTTGATCGAGTAAGTAACGTAAGGGTAAGAGAGATGTGTGGAAATAAAAAGATCGTGGTTGAGAGAGCAGAAGAGGGTGTTTTGAAATGGTTTGGGCATATGGAGAGCATGAGTGAGGAAAGATTGACCAAGAGGATATATGTGTCGGAGGTGGAGGGAACGAGGAGAAGTGGGAGACCAAATTGGAGGTGGAAAGATGGAGTGAAAAAGATTTTGTGTGATCGGGGCCTGAACATGCAGGAGGGTGAAAGGAGGGCAAGGAATAGTGTATTGGATCGATGTGATATACCGGGGTTGACGTGCTGTCAGTGGATTGAATCAGGGCATGTGAAGCGTCTGGGGTGAACCATGGAAAGCTGTGTAGGTATGTATATTTGCGTGTGTGGACGTATGTATATACATGTGTATGGGGGTGGGTTGGGCCATTTCTTTCGTCTGTTTCCTTGCGCTACCTCGCAAACGCGGGAGACAGCGACAAAGCAAAAGAAATATATATATATATATATATATATATATATATATATATATATATATATATATATATATATATGCAGTCCAGAGTATATTGATGATCAGTTTTAGAGGATATATTCTATTGGATCTGAGTTAAAGTACCCTAGAATTTTCATTGATAACTCCCTTAAGTTAGCAAAGAAATGATTTTATAGAGTTGAGCCCAAACCTTCCATTGATACCAAAAATCTTTTAGTTCTCCCTTTTAATGATAATTTTACCTCCCATTTTGCTTAAATCCTTTAATGAAAATGTTGCCTTCAGTAACATTAATACTATAATGAATATCTTAATCAGGAATTCACCAGAAAATTCTCGTTGGCGCATCTTTAAAGTGCCATGTAGAAATTGGTAAGTTTTATGTTGGTCAGACTGGTAAGGATCTTTCTGTTAGACTTGAGCAATAGAAGAACGAGACAAGAATCAAATGCCTTGTTTAATCGCGTTAAAAACTATGATCATTGTATTGAGTAATGCCATCTCGGTTATTAACTCTTATCACGAGAAAAATCATTGAATCTTCTCTTATTAAATACAAAGAACTATAATAATATTAGTGATGGTCTATACAAATTGGATAACTTTATTGTTGATAAAATTTGTAAAATAATTTTATACTCTGGATGTCTGTCTTGGACAATGGCATTGTTTACGAAATGGCCTCTTAGTTAAGGTACACCCTAGAAGAACCTACTAAAGTTTGACAAAGTGGTTTCCAGTAGGGTCCTTAAATTGTTACTATGCTTCTCTTATCGTGTGGGTGAGTTAGGCTTTAAAAGGTGTTCCTCAAACCAATTGACACTTTTCCTGGAACAAGACATATTCGATCATTGAGAACTATATAGATAATGCTCTGCAGGTATTGGTCAGGTAAACACCTTTAATACGTAGCCAGTTTCAATGTAGAGCTTAACTGGGGAATTGCAGCAAAAAAACTAATATTTACATTATTGCATCAACTGTTATACAAATAAGAAGTAATGTAGCTGTTTTAGTTGTCCAGTTGTTTCATAGAAGAGCTAAACTAGTTATTAATCAAGTGAACACAGTTTTGAAGATGGACCTGTATTAGGTAAGGAGAGTTGTAATGCCATAATGAACATGTTAGACATCCAAACCAAGAAACATTACCATTAATTTTCATAAGATAGGCTTTGGCTGTCACTAGTATATTAGAGGGTATATGTTGCTACATATGACCAAGTAATGTTGGTTTTCAAGTATTTATCTTACATTTTGAAGACATAATGAGTCAGTTGTTGGCAGTAATTTAGAATCCTTGTCCATTAGGTTATTAAAAAAAATGGTTTAATGACAGTTATGGTGTTGTGCATTACCTGTACCATTCTGATAAGAGTAATAGCCAGTTTTACTATTTAATTTGATTTTTCATGTTTCTAAGATTTTTAGATTCCAGTGTATGAAGGAAAAAACTTTAGCCTGGACATGGATTTTATGAAATTTTACTATATACAGATTTCTAGGAATTACCAGACATATAGAGATGATGTAATCTTCCGTTATTTTGACCGCTGATTCATTTTCCTGAAGTGTCTCTTTTGATCCATTGAAACCTGTGTTGATGGATTGTGGCATGTAGAGTATCAAGGAAATTTGGTAATTTACCACTTAAGCTCTTCATGACTTTCTAGCTTTGAATATTAAGCTACTTTCTCTTGTCTCAAGGTAATGTTTTAAGAATTTGATACCTCTGGAGCATGATCTGAGGCACAATTTTATTCTGTGATATTAAGTAAGGCAGTTAAGCATTATATTGAAATGTGGGTGTAATCAATTGTAAAAGTAATACCCTTTTAGAATATCACAGATTGGAATCTTTACCTATTCTTACATAGTAGTTGAAATAATTGTGTAGCTTGCTGTTTTCTTAAACCATTAGTTATTCCCTGACTGTCATTGTCAAGTGAACTCACATCTGGCAAAGCTAAATAGTCTGACAAAAGGATTTCATTCTCAGTGATGAAGTTGTTACTCCAAAGGAGTCCCATTATTTCAGTGCTACTGGAAATAGTGCAGCCATGAAGCTGCTGGAGCCACTTAAGAGAAAGGGGTCCTGGTTTATGGTAATGGAGCGTCAAGGAATATGTGGGAAAAGATTTCACTGTGTGGGAGGGCGAGAATGGGTATGTCTTAAGATACAGTAATTTGAATGATTTATGGATGTGAGGTATGTCATCACCCATATTCCTGTTAGAGAGATGATAGTTAATTTATTGTATACTTGACTAATGTAGGGTGCTTGTGGTTTGGCATACAGAGCTGCTGAAGATGTTGTTTCCAGCATATGCACAAGAGAGAACATGTTAGAAACAATCTGCTTATCCTCTGTATATTTTAGGAAGTGTACCCAATTTTTTTCTTTTGCACCTATGAATATAACAGATGTCAGTATTTTTGGTTTTGTGGTAACTTGATAGATATATTGAGAATTATGAAAATCGTTTGAATTTAATGGGGACTGCTTATGTTAGCAATATTGTGAATGTCTGCATTTAACAAATGGCATCGTTTTTTTGATACGAGACCATTCGCTTTCATTTTGCAGGAGGAGAGGGACAAATGCAGTCCCAAGGGTCATCCACTTGATCTTCCACACCATCATCAAGGTCATTAGAAGATATCCTCTCCTAGTGTTCCTGATACATGTGCTCATGAGGATGTTTCAGTGTGTGGTGATTTTTTGACACTAAGACCCTATTTGACATAGTGACTGACTTGACTGACAGCTTTGTCTTATTGTTTTACATCTGGTATTGTTTATGTATTACTGTTTACTATTAACTTTACTAATATTGCATGCATATTTTAGTGTGTATTGTAGTGAATGTAGTAATGCACTGTATATAGTGGCATATCTGATTATTAATTCAAGAGGAAGTTGTAAGGGATAAAGATACAGTAGTAGACTTCAATTATTGCAACCCTTGGCTTAAGCAGCTGCAGCTCTTTGCATCTTCCCCACCACACACACACACACACACACACACACACTTGCAGTTTTTTTTCCAACAGTATCTGTTTCTGGATTTTTATATTTTCCAGGCCAATTGTATGATGTGTCAACATTGAGGGTCGCAAGTCAGTTGTATATAATCAACAGAAATGGCTGCTCTTAAGTACTAATGTACCATACTGTCATTTATTTACCAAATAATTACGTATACCTTGGAGAGGGATTGTTCTTTTGTAATCATTCTGGTCAGCACAATAAAATTTTAAGATAGGCATAGGTGTATTATGATAACCATGAAAACATGGAAATTTGCAGCTTTCTTCTTAACTGAAATGACAATAGAAGTTATGTACTAGAGCATTTGTTGTAATTCTGAAATCTGGTAAGATTCACGAGGTATCTCTTGTATATATGACCATTCCTTTTGAATGGTCAGTATCTGTGTTATTAGATAACTTTAGGCACTAAAAGAAAATAAGTTGGTTTTTATATTTGCCATTTCCCATGTTGAAGTGGCACCAGGAACAGATGAAGAAAGGTTGCCTTCATTCTCATGCTCTCTTTATCTGTTGCATGAAATATGCCAAAACCAGAGATCCCTATCAAATCCTGGCCCCACAAATCTTCCCACAATTTACCCCAGCTGCTTCACATTCCTGGTTCATTCCATTAACTGCACGTCAACCCATATTACAAATTACTGTTCGGCGCACACTTTTCACCCTTGTGCATATTCAGGCCCTGATCTTTCAAAATCGTTTTTAACCCATCCTTCCATCTCCCTTCTTGTCCCCTCCACTTCAGAGACATATCCTCTGTTAGCCTCTCATTATTATTCACAGGCCTATTGTGTGATGTGAGAAGGCATCGTTCAAGAAAGCAGAAATCCCAGCTGTTGTATATAATTAACTGGAATGGCTGCTCTGAAGTAAGTTCTCTTATACCATACCATCATATATTTTCCTGATAATTACTTGAACCTTGGAGAGGTGGTGTGAGGTGGTTTGATCAAGTAAGTAATGAAAGGGTAAGAGATGTGTGGTAATACAAAGTGTGGTTGAGAGAGCAGAAGAGGGTACATTGAAATGGTTTGGT
Source organism: Panulirus ornatus (assembly GCF_036320965.1). Lineage (NCBI taxonomy): Eukaryota > Metazoa > Arthropoda > Malacostraca > Decapoda > Palinuridae > Panulirus > Panulirus ornatus. The sequence continues at coordinate 10,410,693 of NC_092294.1, read as the reverse complement.
CACATGGAGAGAATGAGTGAGGAAAGATTGACAAAGAGGATATGTGTCAGAGATGAAGGGAACAAGGAGAAGTGGGAGACCAAATTGGAGGTGGAAGGATGGAGAGAAAAAGATTTTGAGCGATCGGGGCCTGAACATACAGGAGGGTGAAAGGCATGCAAGGAAGAGAGTGAATTGGAACAGTGTGGTATACTGGGGTCGATGTGCTGTCACCGGATTGAACCAGGGCATGTGAAGCGTCTGGGGTAAACCATGGAAAGTTTTGTGGGGCCTGAATGTGGAAAGGGAACTGTGGTTTCGGTGCATTACACATGACAGCTAGAGACTGAGTGTGAACAAATGTGGCCTTTGTTGTTTTTTTCCTAGCGCTATCACGCGCACCCGGGGGGAGGGTGATGCCATTTCAAGTGTGGCGGGGTGGCGGCGGGAATGGATGAAGGCAACATGTATGAGTATGTACATTTGTACATATGTATGTTTGTGTATGTATACGTTGAAATGTGTAGGTATGTATATGTGCGTGTGTGGGCGTTTATGTATATACATGTGTATGTGGATGGGTTGGACCATTCTTTCGTCTGTTTCCTTGCGCTACCTCGCTAATGCGGGAGATAGCAACAAAGTATGATAAAAAAAAAAACTTGG